>NW_026900730.1:0-2083 GCF_033783945.1 Neopsephotus bourkii
CTTTTAAGTGCAAATATTAAAGGCCAAATGCTTGGTTTTGATGGTGTGTTTCAGGATGCTTGGTAGATCATGCAATGAAAGGATTGGAGAGGTGGGGTGTCTTTTGTGATGTCATCTCGTAGCACTCGTGTGCTGTGGTCTGTGGGTGCCTTGTGAAGAAGGGGCCCTATATCCTCGCAAACCTGTCAGGCTTTTCTTGGCTTTGGAGCTGTGCTGGCTGTGAGGAGCTTCCCTTTCTTTCGTATTCAGTCTCTTTCCACCTTGTTGCCAGGTCACCAAGCCTGGCTTTGGGCCTTTCCCATTGCGTGAGCTCTGTGGGTGTCCTGGTGCTGTTGTGCTTGTGAGGTTGTCCCTGGCTGTAGTGGGTTTGCGTGGAAATGTTTTGGTAGCCATTGGGCTGCTGGTTTGTCTTCCGTGAGAAGATGCCAGAAGCTTTTTCCAAGTCCGATAGAGCCTGTGGGAAGGAGCCAGATAAGTTCATGGAGAGCTGTTTCCTGTGGAAGAAGCCCCATGATGGAGCAGGGGTAGAGTGTGAGTGGCAAGGAAGAGCAGAGACAGTGTGGGGTGAACTGACCACAGTTCCCCTTCCCATCCCTCTGTGCTGTTTTGCGCAAGGGAGTAAGTGATTTAGAAGGGAAGATGAACTTTGAAGAAGCGAGAGGTTGGGGGAAGGTGTTTTAATAATTGCTTTTATTTCTCTTAAATCTACTCTGACTTCTGATAAAGTAATTTCCCTGAGTCAAGTCTGTTTTGCTGCAACTGGGACCTGGTGAGTGATCTCCATGTCCTTGTGTCTACTTAGGAGCTTCTCCCCTACCCGATTAAGGAAGAGGAGTGATGTGGCTGGTCAGTGAGCACTTGGTGCCCAGCCAAGGTCAAACCACCTCAGAGCCCCATCTTCACAGGAGAACAGGGTTACAGGCATGTTCCTGCACCTTGTTCCCAGTGCCCCATGCAGGGCCCTCCCCATTGAGGGGGACCTCACAGTGGGGACTTTCTGTGTGACCTCAGAGCAGAGGGATCTTGGCTTGGGGTCCCCTGTAGGTTTGTTCCAGAAACAGAGCAGCAGGGAGGATGGTCGGGCCAGAGAGCCCCTCCAGTTTTAGAGCCTGCAGTGAAGAGGGGCTGGTGGCGCCCTAAGCATCCCACCAAGGCATCATTTGTGGTCCCCGTAGCAAGGTGAGACCATGGCTTGGGGAATCTGACATGGGTGGAATGGGGAAAATGCAGCTAGACGGTCAGTGCAAGAGGAACACACAGCTGGGTCAGAAGAGGATCCCAGAGCAGGAGGGTGGAGACCAGTGCACCCTGCATGGGAGACCCATGGTCCTCGCAGCAATCGGTGACACGGCCATGAGTTCCTTTGTGGTTGGCACTGGGACCCCATCCAAATGTTCTCATGAGCCTGGGGTGACTCCATAAGAGCCGTGCACAGGGGAGCAATGTCATGTTCAGTGCTTTCTTTGTGACAGTAATGGGCTTGTGTCACGTTCTGGAAGGCTTCCATATGTCTGTCTGCTGTGGTGGCATATTTCATAGGAAAATGTTTGTGGCCCTTGTTCACTGACCCCGATGGCCTGTTGAGCCCTGGCTTTGGGTGCATGAAGCTGGAAGAGCCATGGTAGAAGAACAGGAGAGGAGGCGACAAAGGCTTGAATGCAGAAGAAGTTTATTGTCACAAGAGAGAAAATGTAAAAGTATAAGGTGGTAGAGAGCTGGTCTAAGGTGCAAGTAGGACGACCATCCACTGAGGTTTCCTGTTTACAGGAGATTTTGTCAGAGCACTGTGGTCTTCCTGCCCTGAATTGGGAGGACCCCACTAAAGGTCCCCTGAATCTTCCCTAGCTTGTGAGATGCTGTTTGTGGCTCAGAGTACTGGACATAGCAGATGGTTGATGCACAGAAGGAAGTGAGAGAAGGGGAGGAGGTCTATGGTGCATGTCGCCAGGCAACACAGGCTCTGCTTCCTTTCTTGGAGGCTAGGGAGTAGAACCTCTGGACAGCAGATGTATGTCAGGAACAGTGTGGATGTGCATCCTCAGTCCTTTGGGTTGCTTCCAGGGTGTTGCTGATGTCAGGGGGT
>NW_026900731.1:0-20592 GCF_033783945.1 Neopsephotus bourkii
ATAGAGGGGTCTATGGGGGGGTTCCATAGGGGGGTTCCTGCCCCCCCCACCCCGGCACAGATGGATCTGGGATCAGGGTTAATCCATATTTAAGGCACTAATAAAGGGATAAGGGGGGGAATGGAGCCTGTAACATGGGGGGGAACACAATCCCAATGCGTTCCAATGCGTCCCAGTGCATCCCAATACACCCCAATGCATCCCAGTGTATTCCAATGCGTTCCAATGCATCCCAGTGCATCCCAATGCCCCCTGCTGCCCAACTCCCGCACTTGGCCACGCCCCCAGGAGGCGTGGCTTCCCCGCTGGCGTCTACACCAGACCACGTGGTTATCACATGGCACATCCAACATGGCTGCGCCCAGGGCGGTAAGTTACGGCCGTACCCTTGCGGACGTCCTATTTCCCCCCGTTATTTCCCTCCCATTTCCGGCCCCCTCCCCGTTATTTCCGGGTCGTTCCCCCCCTATTTCCGCCCCACTTCCGTGCCCGCAGGGCCCCGCGCACCGGCTCCTGCAGGGCCTCAGCCGCTGGTTCTATGACGTGGAAGCGGCGCTGAATTGGGCCGAGCGCCTGCGGCGGCTGCGGCTGCACCGAATCAATGCGTGCGTGGGGCGGGACCCACACTTGGGGGGCGGGACCTCACTTATGGGGCGGGAAGTTACTTAGGGGACGGGACCCACACTTATGGGGTGGGACTGCATTTATGGGGCGGGATGCACACTTAGGGGGCGGGACCTCGCTTATGGGGTGGGGACCACACTTGGGGGGTGGGATCTTGCTTATGAGGCAGGACCCACACTTAGGGGGCAGGAGCGCACTTATGGGGTGGGGACCACACATGGGGGGTGGGACCGCGCTTATGGGGCCAGACCCACACTTATGGGATGGGATCTCGCTTATGGAGCCTGACCCACACTTTGGGGCGGGACCTCGCTTATGGGGCCAGACCCACACTTATGGGGCAGGATCTCGCTTATGTGTCGGGGGGGTGTTCACTTATGGGGAAGGACCCCCACTTACGGGGTGCGGGGTGAGCAGTGGATTGGAAAGCACCAATGGGTGGGGTGGGATGTGGGGAGAGTTTCATCCATGTATGTGGGGCAGAGCCATAGGGGTTGTGTCCAGCCCCACATACATGGGGCAGAGCCATAGGAGTTGGATGCAGCCCTATACACGCGGGGCAGACCCATAGGGGCTACATCCAGCCCCATACATATGGGAAAAACCCATAGCGGCTGCACCCAGCCCCATACACGTGGGGCAGACCCATAGGGGCTGCACCCAGCCCCACATTCCCCCCTATAGGAGCCACGTGTACCTAAGGGATACCTATGGACCCGACATGGCTGCTGCTGCCTTCACCCTGTCCTTAGGGGGGGGTGTCAGGTGAGGCCCTGCCCCACACTTGGGGGGGGAAAGGGGTTTCCGTGTGCCCCATAAGTGTGGGGCTGGCCCTGACTCCGCTCCCGCCCCATAGATACGAGGGGCAGGAGGAGTGGCTGCGGCCCCATGGGCCCTGGCAGGCCAAGGTCCTGGAGCTCCGCAGCGCCCCCGTGCGGGGCCTGGACCTCAGCGCCTGCCCGGTCACCTACAGCGGGCTCGACAACGTGGGTGAGAGCACGGGGTGCCCTACAGGACCCCCACAGACCCCTATGCAGCCCTATAGGACCCCTATATAGCCCTATAGACCCCTATAGGACCCCCATAGCCCCCTATAGGACCCCCATAGCCCCCTATAGGACCCCCATAGCCCCCTATAGGACCCCTATAGCCCCCTACAGGACCCCCATAGCCCCTGTGGGACCCCTATATAGCCCTATAGAACCCCTATTGCCCCCTATGAGACCCCTATATAGCCCTGTAGGACCGCATAGCACCCTATCAACTCCTATGGGACCTCTATATACCCCTATGGGAACCCTTTCTAGCCCTATAAATCCTCCATAGTCCCCTATGAGACCCCTATATAGGCCTATAGGACCCCCATAGACCCCTATGAGACCCCTATATAGCCCTATAGGAGCCCATAGATGCCTATGGAACCCCTGTATAGCCCTATAGGACCCCACTGCCCCCTATGAGACCCCTATAGGACCCCATAATCCTCTATGAGACCCCTATATAGCACTATAGACACCTATGAGACCCCTATATAGCCCTATAGGACCCCATAGACCCCTATATAGCACTATAGACCCCTATGAGACACCTATATAGCCCTATAGGACCCCATAGACCCCTATATAGCACTATAGACCCCTATGAGACCCCTATATAGCCCTATAGGACTCCCATAGACCCCTATGAGACCTCTATATAGCACTATAGACCCCTATGAGACCACTGTATTGCCCTATAGACCCCCATAGACCCCTATGGGACCCCTATATAGCCCTATAGGACCCCGATAGACTCCTATGAGACCCCTATATAGCCCTAGAGGACCCCCATAGACCCCTATGAGACCCGTATATAGCCCTATAAAACCCCCATAGACTCCTGTAGGACACCTATATAGCCCTAGAGGACCCCCATAGGCCCCTATGAGACCCCTATCTAGCCCTATAGAACCCCATAGATCCCTATGAGACCCCTATAGGACCCCATACACCCCTATGGGACCCCCTATACCCCCCCCCCAGTGCCCCTCTCCCGCTTGGAGCTCCTGGACCTCAGCGCCTGCCCCCACGTGGACGACTGGGCCCTGGCGCGCCTGCACGCGCTCGGCCCCTCCCTGCGCGCGCTCTCGCTCTCGCGATGCCCCCGCGTGACCGAGCGCGGCTTGGCCACGCTGCATCACTTCCGGTACGTACCAAGATGGAGGACTACATAGGGGGGGGGAAGAAGAAGAGGGATCCCTATGGGAATGGCTTCCGTTATCCCATAGGGAATTGCGGTACCTGGATGTGACCGGTCTCGCCGTATCCAGCCCGGGCCTGGTGCGGATCCTGCTGGAGGAGATGCTCCCGGGATGCCGCATTGTGGGGATGGAGCTGGAAACACCCCCCCCATCTCCCGGTACAACATAAACGGGTCCTGGACCCCCCGCATTAAAGGCATGGATTTGGGGTGTTCATTGGGAGCGATTGGGGGGGGGGAATTCCCTATAGGAAGGGACGGGATTGGGGGGATTCCCTCTTCCCACCGTATTCCAGCCCCCAAACGGGTTATTCCCAACGTTTGGGGGTTAATTCCCCCTTTTTTGGCCTTAAATCCCTATTTTTACAATGAATTCCCCATTTTTTTGCCGTTATTCCCCCTTTTTTTGCGATTATTCCCCCTTTTTTTGCCATTAGTTCCCCATTTTTTGCCATTATTCCGTTTTTTGTGACTATTTCCCCATTTTTTGCCGTTCATTCCCTTTTTGCCACTATGCCCCATTTTTTTGCCATTCATTCCCATTTTTGCCATTACCCTTTTTTCCTTATTTCCCCCTTTTTTGCCATCATTCCCCATTTTTTTGCCATTAATTCCCCCTTTTTGCCAGTATTTCCACTTTTTTGCCATTATTTCCTTATTTTTGTTATTATTCCCCATTTTTTGTCACTCTACCCAGTTTTTTTTGCAAATAATTCCAATTTTTTGCCATTATTCACCATTTTCTGCTATTCATTCCCCATTTTTTGCCATTAATTCCCCATTTTCTGCTATTCATTCCCCATTTTTTGCCATTACTCCCCCTATTTTGGCCTCAATTTCCCCTTTCTGGTGCCAATTTCCACTTTCTGGCATCAATTCCTGCTTTTTGGTATCAATTCCACCTTTTTGGGGGGTGTTAATTCCCTGTTTTGGTAAAATTCCTCCTTTTCTGGTATAAATCCCCCTATTTTTAGTGTCAATCTCCCTTTTTCCTATAATCCCTCTTTTTGCAACGAATTTTCTGCTTTTTAGGTGGCAATTCCCGATTTTTTGACATCAATTCCCCTTTCTTTGGTGTAAATTCCCCCTTTTTGGGTAAAATCCCTCCTTTCTGGGTAGAAATCCCCCTTTTTTAGCGTTAATTCCACCCTTTTTGGCCTTAATTCCCCCTTTATTTTTGCCATCATTCCCCCTTTTTTTGCCTAATTTCCCCCTTTTTGCTGTTAATCCCCTCTTTTTTGGTGTAAAATTCCTCCACTTTTTGTAAAAATCCCCCTTTTTTGCCCTCACTCCACCCCTTTTGCTGATAATTCCCCTTTCTCTGGGTAAAATTCCTCCATTTTTCGTACCAATCCCCGGTTTTTGGCCTCATTCCCCTCTTTTTGCTGTTAATTCCCCCTTTTGGGGGTGTAAAATTCTATTTTTGGTACAACCCCCCTTTTTTTGGTGTTCATCCCCCCTTTTTCCGCATCAATCCCCCTTTTCCACCATTATCCCGCAATTTATTGCCCTTAACCCCCTTTTCCCTTCCCTACTACTGCGCTGCAAGGGGGAGGGGGAACCTTTTGTGTCCATTGATAGCATTGGGGAACCCCCCCCCCCTTTGTGCTACACTTGGTTTGTCCCACCCACCTCCATTGCGCAGCGCTGGGCGAGCCCATTGCGGCTCCATAGGGGGGGGTTTAGGACCCTGTTTCAGGGGATTCCCCCCTATTGGGCATCGCTGGGCGAGCCCATTTATGGGGGGGTGTGGGTGTGTTCAGGGCTGTATTTGGGGGGTCTCCGGTTCGTCTATGGGGGGGTCCCCCCCGCTCTCGAAGAGCTCCATGGGGTAGTGCTGACCGTAGCGGCGGAGGTGCTGCTGGAGCGCCCCCCGCTGGCGCTGCAGGTGAAGCGGCAGCTCCCGGTACACGTCCGAGAAGAGGAGCTGCGGGGCCGGCTTGGGCAAGCGCTCGGCGGCGGTGAACGATTCCAGGACCTGCGGGATCGGAAAGGGTCGGAAGGGGTCGGAAACGGTCGGATGGGGGGGGTCGGTAGGGATCGGAAACGTTCGGATGCGGGCGGTAGAGAGGAATCGGAAACGTTCGGAAGGAGTCGGAAAGGTTCGGATGGGGGGGGGTCGGAAGGGATAGGAACCGTTCGGAAGGAGTCGGAAACCTTCGGATGGGGGGCTCGGAAGGGATCGGAAACGTTCGGAAGGAGATTGGAAACGTTCGGAGGGGGGGTAGGAAGGGATCGGAAACGTTCGGAAGCAGTCGGAAACGTTCGGATGGGGGGACGGTCGGAAGGGATCGGAAACGTTCGGAAGGAGTCGGAAACTTTCGGATGCGGGGGATCGGAAACGTTCGGACGGGATCGGAAAGGTTCGAATGGGGGGGCGGAAAGCATCGGAAACGTTCGGAGAGAATCGGAAAGGTTTGGAGGGCGTGGGTCTGAAGGGATCAGAAACGTTCGGAGCTGATCGCAAAGGTTCGGGAGCGATCGGACCGGGGGGGACCAGACAGGGTCGGAAACGTTCTGATGGGTCATAAGGGATTGGAAGCTCCAATCCCAGTGATTCCGATCTGGATCCCACTGATCCCGCCCCACATCTCAGGATTCCCCATTCCCATCCTTTCCCATCCCATTCCTGCTCCATTCCCACCATTTCCCATCACCGTTCCCACTCCATTCCCACCCCATTCCTGACCCATTCCCATCCTTTTTCAACCCATTTGATTGCAATTTCCACCCCATCCCTTTCCCACACCATTTGATCCCAATTTCTACCCCATTACCACACTTTCCTACCCAGTTCCCACCCTTTCCTACCCCATTCCCACCCATTCCCATCCCTTTCACACCCATTCCCAGCCCATTCTTACCCAATCCCACCCATTACCATTCCCACCCCATTTGATCCCAATTTCCACCCCATTCCTGCTGCATTCCCACCCCCATTCCCACCCCTTTCCCACTCATTCCCACCCCTTTCACATCCCATTCCCAACCAATTCCCATCCTTTCCCACCCCATTTGATCCCAATTTCCACCCGATTCCTGCCGCATTCCCATCCCCATCCATTTCCCATTCCCATCCCCATTCCCACCCCATTCCTACCCTTTTCCACCCCATTTGATCCCAATTCCCACCCCATTCCCATCCCATCCCCATTCCTACGCCATTTGATCCCTATTTCCGCCCCATCCCCATTCCCCCACCTTTCTCACACCATTCCTGAACCATTCCCACCCCAATCCCATCCCATTCCCATCCCCATTCCCACCCCATTCCCATCCCCATTCCCACCCCATTCCCATCCCCACCCCATCCCCATTCCCATCCCCATTCCCACCCCATTCATCCCCACCCCATCCCCATCCCATCCCCATCCCCATCCCATCCCCATCCCCATCCCATCCCCATTCCCACCCCATCCCCATCCCCATCCGTTACCATCTTGCGGGAGCTCTTCCGCCAGCTCTTCTCCTGCTCCTCGTCCCACCAGCCCTTGCGGAGCAGGAAGTGCCGCAGGCGGGAGATGGGGTGATCCTGCTTATCCCAGTAGTTGACCTCGTCCACCGAGCGGTAGGCGGAGCTGTCGTCGCTCGTGCTGTGGTGCCCGATCCTGGCGACGGGAATGGTGTGGGGAATGGGGGGGAATGGGGGGAATGGGGGGGGATGGGGGGGATTGGGGTGGGAAGAGCAAGAATTGGGTCAGGAAAAGCTGAATTTGGGGTGGGAAGAGGGGGATTTGGGTCTGGGAAATCCAGATCTGAGTCAGGAAGAGTGGGATTTGGGGTGGGAAGAGAGGGAATTATGGTAGGAAGAGGTTTGGGGTGGGAAGAGGGGGATTTGGGTCTGGAAAATGTGGATTTGGGGTGGGAAGAGCAGAATTTGGGGTGGGAAGAGCGAGATTTGGGATGGGAAGAGGGGGATTTGGGGTGGGAAGAGGAGGATTTGGGGTGGGAATGGAGGGAATTATGGTGGGAAGAGGTTTGGGGTAGGAAGAGGGGGATTTGGGTCTGGGAAATCCAGATCTGAGTCAGGAGGAAGGGGATTTGGGGTGGGAAGAGCAGGAATTATGGTGGGAAGACGGGGATTTGGGTCTGGAAAACATGGATTTGGGTCTGGAAAATGTGGATTTGGGTCTGGAAAATGTGGATTTGGGGTAGGAAGAGGGGGATTTGGGGTGGGAAGAGCAGGATACGATTGGGAAGCCCTGGGAATGCCACCCCATGGGGTACCTGTAGGTCATGGCCTCGATGAGCACGGGCCGGTTCTCGGCCACGGCGCGGCGCCGCGCTTCCCGCGTCGCCTTGTACACGGCGAAGACGTCGTTGCCGTCCACACGGATGGAGAGCAGCCCATAGCCGGGCCCACGAGCCGCTGTGGGAGGAGACTGGGAATGGGGACTGGGATATGGATACAGCCCCAGTCTGGGGACTGCAGCCATCCCTGTGCTGTGTTATGGGTACCGCATCCATCCCCGTGCTGTGTTATGGGTACCGCATCCATCCCCGTGCTGTGTTATGGGTACCACATCCATCCCTATGCTGTGTTATGGGTACCACATCCATCCCTGTGCCATGTTCTGGGTACCACATCCATCCCTGTGCTGTGTTATGGGTACCGCATCCATCCCTGTGCCATGTTCTGGGTACCACATCCATCCCTGTGCCGTGTTCTGGGTACCACATCCATCCCTGTGCCGTGTTCTGGGTACCACATCCATCCCTGTGCTGTGTTCTGTGTACCACATCCATCCCTGTGCTGTGTTCTGGGTACCACATCCATCCCTGTGCCGTGTTCTGGGTACCACATCCATCCCTGTGCCGTGTTCTGGGTACCACATCCATCCCTGTGCTGTGTTATGGGTACCACATCCATCCCTATGCCATGTTGTGGGTACCACAGCCATCCCTGTGCTGTGTTCTGGGTACCACATCCATCCCTGTGCCGTGTTCTGGGTACCACATCCATCCCTGTGCCGTGTTCTGGGTACCACATCCCTCTCTTTACCGCATCTTACCTACCGCATCCCTCCAGTTACCATGTCCTGGCTACCACATCCCTCTCTTTACCACATCCTACCTACTGCATCCCTCCCATTACCATGTCCTGGGTACCACATCCCTCTCTTTAGGGCATCCCTGCCGTTACCGTGTCCTGGGTACCACATCCCTCTCTTTACCGCATCCCTCCTGTTACCATGTCCTGGGTACCACATCCCTCTCTTTACCGCATCCCTCCCGTTACCATGCCCTGGCTACCACATCCCCCTCTTTACCACCCCCCCTGTGTGTTCCCTACCGATGCCGTCGCCGCGGTACTGCTCTGCCGTGGGGGTGGAGATGGCGTAGCCGTTGTTCCTGCAGAAGAACACGATGGGGCACTCCAGGGTGGCGGCGAAGTTGAAGCCGGCGTGGGCATCGCCCTCGCTGGCCGCCCCCTCGCCGAAGTAGCAGATGACGGCGCGGTTGGCGTCCGCCCGCTTGATGGCGTAGGCGGCACCCACGGCTGCGGGGGGGAGAGAGAGGGGTTGGGGTGAATGGGGTTGGGGTGAATGGGGTTGGGGTAAATGGGGTTGGGGTAAATGGGGTTGGGGTGACTGGGATTGGGGTAATTGGGATTGGGATTGGGATAACTGGGATTGGGATTGGGATAATGCCCGGAAAAGGGATAAAGAATGGGGTAAAAGAAAGGATAATGCCAGGAAAAAGGATAAAGGAAGGGATAACACCAGGAAAAGGGATAAAGGAAGGGATAACGCCAGGAAAAGGGGGAAAGGGCTAAAGGAAGGGATAATGTCGGGAAAAGGGATTAAGAATGGGATAAAAGAAGGGATAATGCCAGGAAAAGTGATAAAGGAAGGGATAACACCAGGAAAAGGAGGAAAGGGGTGAAGGAAGGGATAAAGGATGGGATAAAGGAAGGGATAACGCCAGGAAAAGGGCTAAAGGAAGGGATAACACCAGGAAAAGGTGGAAAGGGATAAAAGAACGGATAAAGGATGGGATAAAAGAAGGGATAATGCCAAGAAAAGGGATAAAGCAAGGGATAACACCAGGAAAAGGAATGAAGAATGGGACAAAAGAAGGCATAATGCCAGGAAAAGGGATAAAGGAAGGGATAATGCTGGGAAAAGGGGGAAAGGGCTAAAGGAAGGTATAAAAGATGGGATAAAGGAATGGATAATGCCAGGAAAAGCGATAAAGGAAGGGATAACGTTGGGAAAAGGGGGAAAGGGCTGAAGGAAGGGATAAAGGATGGGATCAAGGAAGGGATAACGCCAGGACAAGGGCTCAAGGAAGGGATAAAGGATGGGCTCAAGGAATGCATCCCCATTCAGCACCTTGAGGGATCTGGGTGGCCAGAGGCGACGAGATGGTGACAAAGTGCCGCTCGCGGCACCCGTAGTGCACCGGCATCTGCCGCCCTTTACCGGGGTCCTTGCTGTTCCCATAGCACTGAGCCATGAACAGGTCCAAGGGGTACCCCCGGTACATAAGGACACCTGCAAAGAGAGGGGGAAATGAAGGGGGGAACCCCTAAAATGAGCCCAAAATGGGGGTACCCCCCCCCCCCATGTACCTGCCTCTCGGTACTGGCCAAAGACCAGGTCGGTGTCGTCGAGCGCGGCCGCGCGGCCCACGTGGGTGCCTTCCTCGCCGTAGTTGGTCATGTAGAAGGAGATGCGGCCCTGGGATAGGGGGGAAGGGGGGGTTTGGGGGGGAAATGGGGGATTTTGGGGGGGGAAAAGGGGATTTTGGGGGAGGAAAGGGGATTTGGGGAGGGGAAGGGGATATTGGGGGGAAGAGGGATTGGGGAGAAATGGGGATTTGGAGGAGGAAAGGGGATTTAAGGGGGATTTTTGGGGGGAAAAGGGGATTTTGGGGTGGAAAAGGGTTAGGGTTAAGGTTAGATTTGGGGGGAGGAAGGGGATATTGGAAGGGAAAAGGGGGATTTGAGGGGGGAAAAGGGGTATTTGGGGGGGAAAAGGAGGATTTGGGGGAAAAAGGGGGATTTGGGGGGGGAAGGGGGATTTGGAGGGGAAAAAGGGGGTTTGGGGGGGAAAAGGGGGATTTGGGGGGGAAAATGGGGGATTTTGGGGGGAAAGGGGGGATTTTGGGGGAGAAAACAGGGATTTTGGGGGGAAAAGGGGATTTTGGGGGAGGAAAGGGGATTGGGGGGAAGGGGATATGGGAAGGGAAAAGGGGGATTTCGGGTGGGGAAAGGGGGATTGGGGGGAAGGGGGGATTTGGGGGGAAAAAGGGGGATTTAAGGGGGATTTGGGGTGGGGAAAGGGGGGTTTTGGGGGGAAAAGGGGGATTTGGGAGGGAGGGGGGAAAAGGGGGATTTGAGGGGGGAGAATGGGATTTTGGGGGGGAAGGGGGATTTGGGGGATGGGAAAGAGGATTTTGGGGGAGGAAAGGGGATTTGGGGGGGAAAAGGGGGATTTGGGGGGGAAAAAGGGGGATTGGGGGTGAAGGGGGATTTGGGGGGGGAAAGGGGGATTTGGGGGGGAAAAAGGGGGATGGGGGGGAAGGGGGATTTGGGGGGGGAAAGGGGGATTGCGGGGGAAAGGGGGATTTGGGGGAGAAAGGGGGATTTGAGGGGGAAAGGGGATATGGGAAGAGAAAAGGGGGATTTGGCAGCGGAAATGGGGATTTTGGTCGGGGAAAGGGGGATTTTGGGGGGGAAAGGAGGATTTGGGGTCCCCCCCCTTGGGATGGGGCCGTTTGCGTGTCCGTGCTCATGCGTGTGCCCTACCTGGCGCTGGGACTCATAGAGGATGCGGTCCATGGTGTTGAGCAGGGTCATGGTCTTGTACAGCTTCAGCACCAGCTCCTTGGGCAGCTTGGGGGGGATCATACATGTTGTTAGCGTGTTTTGGGGGTCATACATGTTGATAGCGTGCTTTAGGAGTCATACATGTTGATAGCTTGCTTGGGGGTCATACATGTTGCTAGAGTGTTTGGGGTCATACATGTTGATAGCATGGGTTTGGGGGGTCATACATGTTGATAGCATGGGTTTGGGGGTCATACATGTGATAGCATGGGTTTGGGGGTCATACATGTTGACAGCATGGGTTTGGGGGGTCGTACATGTTGATAGCATGGGTTTGGAGGGTCGTACATGTTGAGAGCATGGGTTTGGGGGTCCATACATGTTAATAGCATGGGTTTGGGGTCATACATGTTGATAGCATGGGTTTGGGGGTCATACATGTTGATAGCATGGGTTTGGGGGTTCATACATGTTGATAGCATGGGTTTGGGGAATCATACATGTTAATAGCATGGGTTTGGGGTCATACATGTTGATAGCATGGGTTGGGGGCTCATACATGTTGACAGCATGGGTTTGGGGGGTCATGCATGTTGATAGCATGGGTTTGGGTGTTCATACATGTTGATAGCATGGGTTTGGGTGTTCATACATGTTGATAGCATGGGTTTGGGGGGTCATACATGTTAATAGCATGGGTTTGGGTGTTCATACATGTTGATAGCATGGGTTTGGGGGGTCATACATGTTGATAGCATGGGTTTGGGGGGTCATACATGTTGATAGCATGGGTTTGGGGGGTCATACATGTTGATAGCATGGGTTTGGGGGGTCATACATGTTGATAGCATGGGTTTGGGGGGTCATACATGTTAACAGCATGGGTTTGGGGGGTCATACATGTTAACAGCATGGGTTTGGGGGGTCATACATGTTGATAGCATGGGTTTAGAGGGTCATACCTGTTGATAGCATGGGTTTGGGAGGTCATACATGTTAACAGCATGGGTTTGGGGTCATACATGTTGATAGCATGGGTTTGGGGGGTCATACATGTTGATAGCATGTATTTCAAAGTCATACATGTTCAAAACATGTATTGGGGGTCACACATGTTAAGCGTGTTTGGTGGATTCTGCATGTTGATAATGTGTTGGGGGCTCATACATGTTGATAACATGTAACTGAACACTCATACATGTTGATAACATGTATTTGAAAACATACATGCTACTAACATGTATTTGGGAAGTCATACATGTTAATGACATATGTTTTGGGGGTCATGCATGTTGGTAACACGTCTTTGAAGGGCCATACATGCCCATAACATGCATTTGGGAAGCCACACATGTTGATAGCGTGTACTATGGGGCTCACACATGGTAATGCCACGGGTTTGGGGGATGACCCCTATGGATAACACGGCTTTTGGGTGCTGCTCCAAGTATTTGGGGTTCATACATGCTAATAATATGTAGTTGGAAGATCATACACGATAACATACCTTGTGGGGGGACATACATGCTAATAACATGTAACTGGGATACCCTATATGTTAATAGCATACATTTTGGGTGCCATACATGCTAATAACATGTAACTGGCAAATCGTACATGCTAATAATACATGTTTTGAAGATCATACATGTTAATACATTGTATTTGGTGGGTCATACCTGCTAATAACATGCTCTGGAGATCATACATGTTAATAACATGTAGTTGGGACAACACATATGCTAATAACATATGTTTTGGGGGTTGTACATGTTAATAACATGTAATTAAGACATAATATGTGTTAATTACATGTGTTTTGGGGGTCATACATGTTAATACAGTGTAGTTAAAAGACTATACATGCCAATGACGTGTTTTGGGGATTGTATGTTAATAACATGTTATTGGGAACTAATACATTAATAACGTATATTTTGGGGGTTATACATGCTAATAACATGTAATTGACAAATGATACATGTTAATAACATATATTTTTGGGGTACTACATGTTAATAACATGTAGTTGAAAAATGATACATTTTAATAGCACGTTTTGGGGGTCATACATGCTAATAACATGTAATTGGGAGATGATACATGTTAACAACATGTGTTTCAGGGGTCATACATGTCAATAACATGTAGTTGAAAGATAGCACATGCTAATAACCCACATTTTGGGGGTCATACATGCTAATAACGTAGTTGGTAAATCATACATGCTAATAATGTATGTTTTGGGGGTCATACATGCTAATAACATGTAGCTAGAAGACCACACATCTATGAGAGACCATACATGTAGGAGACCATACATATGGGGGGGGTCATACATGTCGATAACGTGTATTCGGAGGGCCCCATCCCTATAGATAACAGGGCCCGCGGCCGGGCCCGGGGCCTGACCTGGGGGTCCTCGCTCTGGCGCAGGATGTGGCCCTGCCGGTCCATGACGCGGTACACGGGGATACCGGAGATGACGTTGGGCTGAATGAACTCCAGGCGCTCCGCGAACTCCGCCGAGGCCCCCGGGAACTGCGGCTTCTCCTCAGGGAATTCCTACGGGAACAACGGACGGGATGGAGGAGGCCCCAAACCCCCTCAGAACCCGCTCAAAACCAGCCCAAAAGCAGCGGATTTACGGCTATCGGGACATGGGCTATCGCGATATGGAGCTATCGGGACGGGGGCGATCGCGATATGGGGCTCACTCACCGCGGTGCCGAAGCCGCGGCCCCGCGCCCTCAGGAGGCGCGTCCGCAGCAACCTCAGCGCCGCCATCTTGCCTTCGTGGGCGTGGCCACCGGAAGGGGGCGGGAAGGCGTAACCAATAGGAGAGCGCGCTGCTCTCTGCCAATGGGAGGCGGCCGTGTTGACAGAGGCCAAGATGGCGGCGACCAGCGGATGTTGTTTGCGGCCCTTCTCCTGCGAGATGGGGCTCCTGTCGCGACCCGACGGCTCCGCCGCCTTCATGCAGGGTACGGACCCCTTCCCCGCGGCCTCGGAACCCGCTCCGCACCCCCCTCACAGGGCCAATGACAGCGGATACACGGCTATCGGGACCGGGGCTATCGCGATATGGGGCTATCGGGACGGGGGCTATCGCGATATGGGGCTATCGGGACGGGGGCTATCGCGATATGCGGCTCGCTCGCCGCGGTGCCGCCCCCGCGCCCTCAGGAGCCGCGCTAGCAGCACCCTCAACGCCGCCATCTTCCTTTGTGGGCGTGGCTCCGGAAGGGGGGGCGGGAAGGCGTGACCAATGGGAGCGCGCGCTGCTACGCTCCCAGACAGCCGCGGCCAATGGGAGGCGGCGGTGTTGAGAGAGGCCAAGATGGCGGCGAGCAGCGGATGTTGTTTGCGGCCCTTCTCCTGCGAGCTGGGGCTGCTGTCGCGACCCGACGGCTCCGCCGCCTTCATGCAGGGTGCGGGCCCCTTCCCCGCCTCCTCGGAACCCCATAGACCCAACGGCAGCGGCTATACGGCTATCGGGCCATGAGCTATCGCGATATGCGGCTATCGGGACGGCGGTCTGTCGCGATATAGGGCCTCACTGACCGCGTCGCATCCTTCCCACAGGCGATACCTCCGTGTTGGCCGCACTTTACGGCCCCGCCGAAGCCAAAGGGAACCGGGAGCTCCCGGAGCGGGCGGCGCTGGAGGTGGTGCTGCGGCCTAAAGTGGGGCTGCCCGGTAGGGTCCGGTCCCGTCCCCCCTCCCTTCCCCATAGAGGGGCCACTTATGGGGGGGGCCTTCCCATACAGAGGGCTTTAGAAGGGAGGGGGTTTCCCCCCATAGAGGGGCCTTTGGAAGTGTGGGGTTCACCCCATAGAGGGGCCATTGGAAGGGGGGGTTTCCCCAGAGAGGGGCCTTTGGGGGGGGGGTTCTCCCCCATAGAGGGGCCTTAGAAAGGGGGGAGAGTCCCCCATAGAAGGGGGGGTTGGTCCCCTATAGAGGGGTCATTGGAAGTGGGGGGCTCCCCCCATAGAGAGGCCTTTGGGGGGGGGGAAGATGCCCCCCCATAGAGAGGCCTTTGGAAGGGGGTTCCCCCATAGAGAGGCCTTTAGAAAGGGGGGTTCCCCATAGAGAGGCCTTTAGAAAGGGGGGGTTCCCCATAGAGAGGCCTTTAGAAAGGGGAGGTTCCCCCATAGAGAGGCCTTTAGAAAGGGGGGTTCCCCCATAGAGAGGCCTTTGGGGGGAGTTCCCCATAGAGAGGCCTTGGGGGGGGGGTCCCCCCATAGAGCGGCCATTTTGGGGTTCCCCCCCCCGTTTCGATCCCCGCCGGTGCCGTTGCAGGGGTGGGGGAGCGCAGCCGGGAGCAGCTCCTGCGCCGCACGTGCGAGGCCGTGGTGCTGGGGGGGCTGCACCCGCGCTGCTCCCTGAGCCTGGGCCTGCAGGTGCTGAGCGATGGCGGCTCCGTATCCTTGGGGGGGGGAAATAGGGGGGTTTGGGGGAAAAAATGGGGATTTTGGGTAAGAAATGGGGGATTTGGGTGAGAAAAGGGGGTTTTGGGGTGAGAAATGGGGGTTTTGGGGTGGAAAATGGGGGGGGTTGAGTGAGAAGGGAGGGTTTTGGGGTGAGAAAGCGGGGTTTTTGTTGAGAAAGGGGGGGTTTGGCGTGGGAAATGGGTTGAGTGAGAAAGGGGGGGTTTTGGGGTGAAAAAGTGGGATTTTGGGTAAGAAATGAGGGTTATGGGTAAGAAACGGGGGTTTTGGGGTGAGAAAAGGGGGTTTTGGGGGTGGAAAATGGGGAATTTGGGGGGGGAAAATGGGGGCATTGAGTGAGAAAGGGTGGATTTTGGTGTGAAAAAGGGGGGTTTTGGGTGAGAAAAGGGGGTTATGGGTAAGAAATGGGGCTTTTGGGTGAGAAAGGGGGTTTTGGGGCTGGAAAATGGGCTTGAGTGAAAGGGGGGTTTTGGGGTGGGAAAAGGATGTTTTGGGGTGGGAAAAGGTGGTTTTGTGGTGAGAAAAATTGATTTTGGGGTGAGAAAAAAGGTTTTGGGGTGAGAAAAGGGGGATTTTGGGGTGAGAAAAGGCAGTTTTGAGTGACAAAAGGGGGTTTTGGGGTGAGAAATGGGGGTTTTGGGGTGGAAAATGGGGGGGTTGAGTGAGAAGGGGGGGTTTTGGGGTGAGAAAGCGGGGTTTTCGTTGAGAAAGGGGGGGTTTGGCGTGGGAAATGGGGGGTTGAGTGAGAAAGGGGGGGTTTTGGGGTGAAGAAGGGGGGTTTTGGGTAAGAAACGAGGGTTATGGGTAAGAAAGTGGGGTTTTGGGGTGAGAAAGGGGGTTTTGGGGTGGAAAATGGGGAATTTGGGGGTGTGTGATGGGGGGTTGAGTGAGAAAAGGGGGGGTTTTGGGGTGAAAAAGGGGGATTTGGGGGATTGGGTAAGAAATAAGGGTTATGGGTAAGAAACGGGGGTTTTGGGGTGAGAAAGGGGGGTTTTGGGGGTGGAAAATGGGGGAGTGAGTGAGAAAGGGGGGATTTGGGTGAGAAAAGGAGGTTTTGGGGTAAAAAGGGGATTTTTGGGGTGAGAAAGGGGGATTTAGGGTGAGAAAGGGAGGGTTTGAGTGACTAAAGGGGCTTTTGGGGTGAGAAATGGGGGTTTTGGGGTGAGAAAAGGGGTTTTGGGGGTGGAAAATGGGGGGCTGAGTGAGAAAGGGGGAATTTGGGGTGAAAAATGGTGGTTTTGGGTAAGAAATAAGGGTTATGGCAATTAGCAAGTTTTGGGGTGAGAAAGGGGGGTTTTGGGTAAAAAATTTTGGGTGAAAAAGGGGTTTTTGGGGTGGACAATGGGGGGTTGAGTGAGAAAGGGGGGTTTTGGGGTGAAAAAGGGGGGTTTTGGGTAAGAAACGAGGGTTATGGGTAAGAAACAGTGCTTTTGTGGTGAGAAAAGGGGTTTTGGGGGTGGAAAATGGGGGGGTTGAGTGAGAAAGGGGTGGTTTTGGGGTGAGAAACCGGGGGGGTTTGGTGGGGGGGAAGGGGATATTGGAAGGGAAAAGGGGGATTTGGGGGGGAAATGGGGATATTGGGGTGAGAAAAGGAGGTTTTGGGGTAGAAAAAGAGGTTTGGTGAGTGGAAAACAGGATTTGGGGTAAGAAACAGGGGGGGTTGGGGTGGGAAGGGGGGGTAGGTAGAAACCAAGGAAGGAAAAGGGGGGATTTGGGGTGAGAAAGGGGGAATTTGGGGTAGAAAACATCGATTTTTGGCCATTTCTCCCTGTTGGGGGTGTGTGGGGGAGGGGTTCCCCCCCATTTCTTCCTTAACCCCCCCCCCAAGCTGCTCTCGTGCTGCCTCAACGCCGCCTGCATGGGGCTGTTGGACGCGGGCCTGCCCCTGGCCTCCCTCTTCTGCGGCGTCGCCTGCGCCCTGCTCCCCGATGGCTCCCTCGTGTTGGACCCCAGCACCCGGCAGGAGCAGGTGGGGGCTCCCCAATCCCATTGCACCCCCCTATAACCATGGTGACTCCCCTATAACCATGGTGACCCCCCATAACCATGGTGATCCCCATAACCATCGTGACCCCCCTATAACCATGGTGACCCCCCCATAACCATCGTGACCCCCCCGTAACCATCGTGACCCCCCCATAACCATCGCGACCCCCCCATAACCATCGTGACCCCCCTATAACCATGGTGACCCCTCTATAACCATGGTGACCCCCCATAACCATCGTGACCCCCCTATAACCATCGCAACCCCCCTCTAACCATCGCGACCCCCTATAACCATCGTGAACCCCCTATAACCATCCTAACCCCTTATAACCATCTTGACTCTCTATAACCATCCTGACCCCCCCATAACCATCCTGACCCCCCTATAACCATCCTAACCCCCCCCTTTCCCATTGCAGGAGGCTCGCGCCGTCCTCACCTTCGCCATTGACAGCACCGAGAGGAAGGTGCTGATGGCCAGCACCAAAGGGACCTGCTCCATGGAGGAGGTGAGGGCATGGGGATGAGCCTATGGGTGCTATGGGTGCTATGGGTGCTATGGGTGCTAAGGGGGGGGTAGCACCCATCACAGCACCCCCTTTTCCTCCCAGATGCAGCAGTGCATCGCTGCGGCCCAGAGCGCCGCCGACACCATCTTCCAGTTCTATCGCGACTCCATACGGAGGAGGTATTCCAAGTTGTGACATGGAATCAAACCCCCCGCAAGCGGGGGCAGCTGGACTGTCCCCATAGGGCCTGTGTCCCATTGCACACGCAGTAAAGGAGCCCCCCTCTGCCTGCCCCACACTGTGGGTATGAGTGCATCCGTAGATGTCCTGGTAGGCCATCCAAGATGGCGGCGCCCATGTGCCGTACACAGAGATGGCGGCGCCCAAGACACCGTGCAGCGCTATTGGTGGTGCGTCCAAGATGGCGGCGCACATGAGCCGTACGTAAAGATGGCGGCCCCCATGTGCTGTACACTGCTTAGATGTTGGTGCGTCCAATATGGCGGCGCCCAGGTAGCGTATGCAAAGATGGCGGCTCCCAATATACTGCATAGCATTCCTTATATAGTGGGGCATCCAACATGGCGGCGCCCATGTGCTGTCCCCGGCGCCATACACCAACATGGCGACGTACAGCACTGCCTAGGTGCTGGTAGATCCAAGATGGCGGCCCCCATGGTGCCATACGGCCCTCTCTAGATGCTGGTACACCTAATATGGCGGCCCCCAAGTGCCGTATGTTCAAGATGGCGGCACTAAGGTGCTGTACAGCACTGCTTAGGTACTGGTGCATCCAAGATGATGGCGCCCATATGCCGTACATAAAGATGGCGGCACCCAAGTGCCATACAGCAGTGCTTAAATGCTGGTGCATCCAAGATGGCGGCACCTAAGTGGTCGTGTATCCAAGATGGCGGCCCCCACGGTGCCATACGGCCCTCCCTAGTTGCTGGTACGCCTAATATGGCGGCCCCCAAGTGTCGTATGCACAACATGGCGGCGCCCAAGGCGCCGTACAGAACTCCCCGGATGCTGGCCCACCCAAGATGGCGGCGCCCATCCCGCCGGTCCAGCGCTGCAGTACCGCCGTGCTCCCAAGAGGGCGTCACCC
The DNA here is from genome assembly GCF_033783945.1 of Neopsephotus bourkii. Taxonomy (NCBI): domain Eukaryota; kingdom Metazoa; phylum Chordata; class Aves; order Psittaciformes; family Psittacidae; genus Neopsephotus; species Neopsephotus bourkii. Next base: position 18,697 of record NW_026900731.1, read on the forward strand.
TTCCTGGGCGGGGCTTACGGTGGCGCCAGCCAATGGGGTGGCGGCGTTAGCGCGGCTGGCGCGTTGCCGTGGCAACGCGCGCCGGAAGTGCGTCTGCGCTGAGATCGGTCGTGGTCTGCAGCGCCGGGAGCTGGAGGTGGGGGCAATGGGGGACAATGGGGCTGCAATGGGGACCAATGGGGACAATGGGGTTGCAATGGGGGGGAATGGGGCTGCAATGGGGGGCAGTGGAGCTGCAATGGCGGCAATGGGGCTGCAATGGGACTGCAATGGGGGGCAGTGGGGCAGCAATGGGGACAATGGGGCGGCAATGGGGACAATGGGGCTGCAATGGGACTGCAAAGGGGGGTAGTGGGGCTGCAATGGGGGACAATAGGGATGCAATTCGGCTGCAATGGGTGCAATGGGGCTGCAATGGGGGGCAATGGGGCGGCAGTGGGGGCAATGGAGCTGCAATGGGAGGCAATGGGGCTGCAATGGGGGGCAACGGGGCTGCAATGGGGACAATGGAGCTGCAATGGGGGGCAATGGGAGCAATGGGGGTGCAGTGTGGGGGGGCACTGAGCGTCTCCTCCCCCATTGCCCCCCATAGCCCCCCCCATGGCGGAGCTGCACCTCCTGGGCCAGATCGTGGGGGGCAGCGGCTTCCCCCAGCGCCGCCTCTTCTGCAAGTGGGGGCTGCAGGCGGGTGAGTGGGACCCGTACAGCCCCATAGAGGCTCCATAGAGACCCCCATAGAAACTGCCATAGAGACCCCAGATGCCCATAGAGACCTCATAGAGACCCCCATAAAGACCCCATAGAGACTCCATAGAGTGCCCCATAGAGACCCTCATAGGGACCCCAAAGAGACCCTATAGGGATCCCCATACAGACCCTGTAGAGACCTCAGAGACCCCATAAAGACCTCATAGAGACCCCAAAGAGCCCCATAGAGACGCCCATAGAGGCACCATAGAGATGATAGAGAGACCCCATAGAGACTCCATAGAGACCCATAGAACCCCCATACAGACCATAGAGACCCATAGGGACCCACAGAGCCCCCATAGAGCCCCACAGAGATGCCCATAGAGACCCTAGAGATTCCATGGAGCCCCACAGAGACCATAGAGACCCCATAGAGCCCCATAGGGACCCACAGAGCCACCACAGAGCCCCCATAGAGACCATAGGGACTGCATAGAGCCCCATAGAGACTCCATAGAGACCCATAGGGACCAACAGAGCCCCCATAGAGACTCCATAGAGCCCCCATAGACACCATAGGGACTCCATAGAGTCCCCATAGAGATGATAGAGCCCCATAGAGCCTCCACAGAGCGCCCCACAGCTCCCGTTCCCCGCAGGCGCCGCCTGGCGGCCGCTCTCAGGCCTCACCTCGGGCCAGACGCACGTGGATGACCCGCAGGCCGATGACGTCACTTACTGGAGCCACCCCATCGACGTGCACTACGCCACCAAAGGCCTGCAGGGTGCGTGTGTGCCCCCACGTGTCCTTAGCGTGTCCTTAGCATGTCCTTAGCATGTTCTAAGCGTGTCCCACGTGCGCAGGGTGGCCGCGGCTCCACGTGCAGGTGTGGCACCAGGACGCCTTCGGCCGCTGCGACGTGATTGGCTACGGCTTCTGTCACGTGCCCTCGGCGCCGGGCCTCCACTCGGTGCGCTGCGTCACGTGGCGCCCCCTAGCGGGCTGGAGGGAGCGGGCGCGGCGGCGGTGGGTCGGGGGCGGGGCCAGGTTGGCGCATGCGCAGGAGGTGGTGGCGGGGGGAGGCGGGGAGCGCTTCCGGTTGCGGAGCGAGGCGGGCGGAAGCGTCCATTTGGAGCTGGGGGTGGTGTTGAGGCACTTCCGGCGCTTCGGGGTGCGCTGCGCATGAGCGGGGGCGGGCACCCCCC
>NW_026900732.1:0-210676 GCF_033783945.1 Neopsephotus bourkii
TTATCAATCTACAGAGACTCAGACAATGTAATAAAGGACACCAAGCTTTTGAAAATGAGTGAAATCCAAAGACTACATTTTTTCTTAAGTGTCTGATCAGGAAACTGCCAAACTCACAGTGGGAAGCTCTGGAAGACAAAGAGGTACAGGCTCTGCTTTGAACATCTTCCTCACCAGATGCAAACCTTCAAAACTGCTGTACCAGAAAAGACACAGCCTGGTTCAGCAGATGCCCACAGTCATGCTGCTATATGACTTCCAGGAAAAGATGGTGAGCTGCTATGGGAGATGTAGACAGCACTGCTATGGGAGATGTAGACAGCACTGCCATGTGAGACATCAGAGCACGTGTCAAATAACAACAGAAACCCAAATGTTGCATGCTGAGGCACAGCAGACATTAAGGACATTTATCCAATGTTGTAGGACTCCACTCCTTGCAGCTCTATCGAGCAGGCTCTTGGGCCAAGCCTGGGGGCATCTGAGTTCCCAATTCCTATTAATGGTAAGTCACTTACAGATTCAATGTGAATATTATCTTGCAAAGGTGGCTGCACCGTTCCTTGTTTATCTCTCCAGTACGGATCACAAAGATATAGACCTAATTATTTTTGTGCTGCTTTTCTGCAAGGGTGAAGAAAGTTTTGCATAAGAGGGGGTTTGATGTTAATATTTTCTCTTGGAAGAGAGAAACTGCATGAGGTTAAAGCTCAACTATGCCTAACATCAAGCACTCACCAGTGCACTTAAGCACAGATTTTCATGTTCTTTGTGAGACTCCAGCTCACAGAAGATTGCCGAGCATACTTTCCCAGATCACCCAGAAAATCCGTGGAACAGCTGGGATCTGAGTTGTGAGCTATTAGGTCTTTATGAACACACGAGACTTTCCCATTCCAAATACATGTGAAATCCTACACTGGCACATGCTTTAGAAATATAATATTTTGTGAACAACTTGGTGTTAGATGTTGATCATGTAAAAGAAGGACTTGGGGGTGTTGGTCCATGAGAAAATGAACATGAGCCAGCTGCAGTGTGTGCTTGCAGCCCAGAAAGCCAACCGTATCCTGGGCTGCATCAAAAGGAGTGTGACCAGCAGGTCGAAGGAGGTGATCCTGTCCCTCTGCTCTGCTCTTGTGAGACCTCACTTGGAGTATTGTGTACAGTTCTGTGTCCTCACTATAAAAAGGATATGGAACTGTTGGAACAAGTCCAGAGGAGAGCCATGAGGATGATCAGGGGACTGGAGCACCTCAGGTATGAAGATCGGCTGAGAAAGTTGGGGCTGTTCAGCCTGGAAAAGAGAAGGCTGCGTGGAGACCTCATAGCAGCCTTCCAGTATCTGAAGGGGGCCTATAAGAATGCTGGGGTGGGACTCTTCATTAGGGACTGTAGTGATAGGACAAGGGGTAACGGGTTAAAACTTAAACAGTTTAGATTGGATTAAAAGTTTAGATTGGATTTAAGGAGGAAGTTCTTTACTATAAGGGTGGTGAGGCACTGGAATGGGTTCCCCAGGGACATTATGAATGCTTCATCCCTGGCGGTGTTCAAGGCCTGGTTGGGCAGAGCCTTGGGTGACATGGCTTAGTGTGAGGTGTCCCTGCCCATGGCAGGGGGGTTGGAATTTGATGATCTTAAGGACCTCTGCAACCCTGACTATTCTATGATTCTATGATTCTATGATCATTCAAAACTTGCTATGTCCTGAAGAAGACATGCTGTGAAGTGCGGCGTCAGCAAAGGACATTAAGGTCACATTGATTTTGGAGTGGCTCAGGAAGCGCTGAGGTGCAACAGTTACTGTACTACTAAACTAGTAAAGCAGACCAAGGTATAGGCAGATTGTAAGCCTTATCTCTTTGAGATGAAGATGAAGGCCAAAGCAAGTGCTTCTTCAGTAGCTGTAGCCTGTCATATATGGGAATGTGTGAAATCAAGCTGCATGTTTACCAGAGTAAGCACATTTGAGGGGGTTGTTCCTTTGAATAATGCTGGTGCTTTTGTAAATCTGCAGCCTGTTAGGCTACTATGTGGGAAACTATTTTGCTCAAACCATACCAATTCACTTTGTGTCATCTGTAGGTCAAAAGAATAGGAATTCTCATCAAGAAGATTCATCTCAGCCAATATAATACAAAGAACAGTGTGAACTACCTGTCTCCTAAAGACCACACAATGTTCTTTTACCTGCCTAAGATGCGTGCACAGTCACTGTCACTGTGGCATCTGATGACACTCCCAATACTACTGCCATTGCTTAGTTCTCTTCTACAACCAGAGCAACTAAGGTATTGAAAACCCTTGGTTACAAGGGAATATCAAGCTTCAACTTTAGACAGCAAATTAAAATACGCAGTTACTTCCTTTATAAACAGGCCTTTGTCTTATTGGAAGCCAGCTCTTTGGAAAATAGATGCTTTTTCAAACTGATGCTGCAGTGCCTAGCTCACAGTGATGTAGACTGTCATTCATGACACCTGCAGGTATCTGAAGGTACAGGATACCACTTTCTCTGTTCTTTTCGAAGTGCCTCAGTTTTACCAGCTGATAGCATTTGCTTAAGTCCCAGTTCATGGCGACTGAGAGATTTAATGGCTGAAAAAATAGCCTAAGGGTCAGAAAAATCCAGCTTGGTTCAGCCCTCGGTCACTGCATTGATCTGAGACTGCGGACAAGAGCCTGACCTCTTCAAGCTGTTTTGTGCCCTGTAGTGAAGTACAAGTATTGCAATTGATGCATTGTTTATAAATGTTATCGATTTTAAAGAGCTCAGAGCCTCTTGGATGAAGCCACTAACAGCAGGCAAAGCTGTTATTGCCATTCTAAAAATTGCTGAAACAAAAGCAATGATGTAAACAGCGAAGACCTACCTAACAGTCTAAGGTTTCTTTCTGTACACTCCTGTTCAGAAAACATAACTGAAAGTTTATTCGATTCGTACCTTGCTCTGGTGAATTAGTCAATGCATTGAGGCTATAGTGAAAGCATAAAATTAATATTGCCCTATATCTACACAGAGGAACGTACATGTGTGTACATGTGTGTTATTTACGTACCTGAACACAAATGCACATGGGTGCAAAAAGGCAAATGCATGCACAGCATTCAGCACAGGTCAGATATCAAATTTTACACACAATATGCAGGTATATAAGGAAAAGGGGAAAAAGCATTAAAGAACCCTGAGCAGTTTGGCTAGTAAAACGTGCTGTGGTCTTCTGGGCATCATTTCAGAGAGCAACAGAACTGGATTAATTTGTCAAAACTCGCACAAAACTTTAAAAACACTTTCTGTTCTTCAATTAGCATGTCATCTGTAGACCAGCTCCTTTCTGATGAAGCGCAAGCTGTGACAGTACCATATTTTATGCATAGTAAACCTCCTGTCTTCCTGTAAATCTATCCATCTGGTACAAATTAGAGACTATCTGAAGGGAAATTTTGTCTCTTTTTTTCTTTTTATTAATCAGGGAAGAAAATACAAATATACTTTTTCTTTTGGAAAACTGGATAGGGACAAAATAAGAAATGCAGAGAGGGAAAAGCACAGCATTAGTACTAAGCATGAGTGAGGGAGGAAAAAATCTCCTACCATCTCATACAGCACACAACCAGAAGCCATTTCACATCTTTATATTCTCTCAACAGCACAAATACATTTCACATACAAAAGTCTGGGGAGAAATTCCTGCAGAGAAACTCTACAGAGTTATACACCAGCTTACCACTCGGCTTTCTGGTCTGCCAAAGTGACTTTTTCAATATTACCCATCACAAGACATCAGATGCAGATTTAATGGCTCCAGACCCAGCTGTTGCCACTCGTGAGAACAGGATTGGGCTTTGCACATGTTACAATACAGGCTGCAGAGCCCTGGCAGCTCACTCCCATACAGCAGAGCTGTTTAAAGGAGATTTATAACTTGGGCAACTCAGGAGAAAAATCAGCTTTTTTTGACAAATGTAGTCTTTTCTTTTTCTTTTTTCTTTTTCCAGAATAGATATCAGTAAAGTGCTAAATGATTTTTTGACAACACTGTCAAAGGACTGCTTTAGACCAGCTGTTTATTCCACTGACTTACTAGGCCTAGAAGCAGAAAAATATACCTGTAATTTCATTGCATTGGTAGCATATGGCCTCAGCTCAGCAGCCCCTGATGTTGATATCAACATAGCAGCACACTGTTGATACTGCTAGGCTAAGCCTTAGTACTTGAGACATACCCAGACACTTTACTGATAAACATAATCAGCCCACAATAATATTGATTTCTAATGCTAATGACTTTGCTGTCACTAATGCAAGTGCCAGCATCAGAAAGTCGCTGAGCATCTCAGAAATAATTCATGCTGATGACAATTTGCTCTCATTGCCACAGTCTGCTAGAGGAAATATTTCAGGAGCTCAGAGCTGGCACAGGAGATGGGGACATTGCTCCCCCATGGTGGCTGTGCCAAGAGCTGCCAACACTGCTGCAGTGTTTCACTGAGGAATTAACGCCTTTTTCCCTTTCAGGCAATGCAATCATCAGCTCTCAGTGTCTGCCACCCAGACAGAGAGAACAAATACAAGGCCTTGCAGAACAGCTCTCAGAAAGGTTCGGCTTGGACACATGTGCTCCCTGGGGGAGTGGGGCTTGCTGAGCACCCAGTAAAGATGCAGTAAAGAAAGGGGATGGGCTCAAGCATCTCACATGTAGCTCTTCATGAAACACACAGTGGGGGAAAAGCCTTCTCATGGAGGATTCTCATACATGGATCTCCAAATTGTACAAGGCCATCTATGCAATTCTTTTTCTGAAAATTATAAAATCAGGTAGGGACAATAAGAAGTACAACTAAATTTTAAAAGTATGATGAAGAAAGGCATTCTATGCACGAAAGAATAAATTTCTGTCCATATGTGCTCTTGGTTTTGATTTCTTGCCCCATTGCTATTGGTAATTACACATACATAACAAGAGCCAGAGCTTGTGGAAAGCTGCGTTTATTCACACTGCCGTTTGCTGAGTTTGGCTTGTTTGTTTTGCAGGTTTTTTTTGTCCCAGTGTTTGACAAACAGTATTGCAATTGCCAAGGATTCTGGTAAGAGCTGCAATAATGCTTCTGCAATGCCACCCAGTGTAGCCAGTAATGGTTTTAATCTTATAGATGAGCATTCAACTGCTGCAGGGCCCTGTAAATCAATGTGCTGGGTACATGCATTAATATTTAATATTGAAATGCAGTAAAAAAATGTAGCAATGCTTCACATAAATAAATGCATTTAATTCAATAAAGTTACACCAAAGCTGGATTTGGCCTACTGTATTGAATTTTGCAATTAAAAACAGAAGCACAAAGAGCCTAGCTGCTGGAAATAAACTAAACACAGCGAAACAAAGCAAAACAAAACAAAACAAAACAAAACAAATATGCTGCCATGGGAAAAATAAACCCAAAGACTGAAAAGACCACTATATGACAGGTAAGGTTAAAACCTGAAATACAAGACATGTCTTTTTGTGTAGACTAAGCTTTTGGAAAGTACTCATAAAAAATGCTATGGTAGTATTTCACTTACAGAAAGATATATGTTGAAGAAGAAGGCAAAAGCCAGCTTGTGATAAGGTGGGTAAATCTCAACAATAATCAAGCAAACTTTACCCAGCAGTTTGGGGCTTTATTTTTTAATAAGACCATTGAGCTTGGACTTTCACAAGTGTTTTTTAAATTAGCTCTGCACCATCTCTGCTGCATAAGGCCAGGCTGCATGTGCACCTACTACCCACGTAAGGAATGTCAGAGGAGCAGAATTTAGATTCACGCTGTAGTTAATTAAAGCTGGACTGGAAGACGTGCCAGGAGACTGGAGCTGCCACACCTCCTTGCTAGTTAATGGAGAAGCCTCTCACCCGTGGCCTGCGCTTTTAACTGTGGGCCCACGTGCAACCCTCCCCCCCCCCCCCCCAAGTTCCCAAAGCAAACACACTGTACACTGTGCTTTTTCACCACCAGGCTTCACCAAGGGCTTGTTTTGCCAAGCGCTACACTAGAAGGGAGCACAGACCACAGAGCAGCTGAAGTGCAAGAGTGTTTCTGGGGAAGCAGGTCCCAGCCCATGAGTGCTTCCTGCTTGCTCAGATGCTCAGCCCCAGTAGAGAAATCCTGTAAAAGTCAGTTTGCACTGAAACAAACCCAGCTCAAATTTTCTAAAAAGCCTCAGAGTCAATGTGTTAAGGAATAAACCTGAGGGTGCCTCAGCTGTAACCCTGCATCACCACACACTTTCATGCTTAATACTTGCAAGCAGGTTCCTCTGTTGAAACAGTGAATTACTGGAAGGCAGAAAGCCCTTCCCTAGTCAATAAATCAGCTATATTACAGTTTGCTTCCCACAAAGTTAATAGCCCCTCAATGTAACTTATATGTGCAAGCTTCCACTACTGTCTTCCCTACCCCATCCCCAAACACCATGCAATACCTGTAACCCCAAACAGGTCAAATGTTCCAGCTGCTCCAAAATGTTGAATTCAGCTCAGAAGAGGCACTGGGGTCTTTCCATTCGTGCTAAAGCTTTTCCCCTGCAGATGCTAAAAGGGTCAGTGACTGATGACAGTGGAGTTGTGTAACTGAGCAGCAGAAAACATGAACTAATCAGTGAAGACAACACAGTAAGCAGCAATCTTTTGTGAGACTGGTTTAATCAAAATGAAAGATCTTCCCTGCTCCAGACATTACACTTGATCAAGATGGCACTGTGCATTTGGATCACATTAGGGTGAAGGAGGGAACTCAAGGCTGTAAACATCCCTTTCCCTATGGACATTTCATAGGGAAATGTCATCAGCAACTCTTCTTTTAGAGCCGTATTCCAACCTGCGTTACACAGGTTGCTTATCTAAGGAAGAAAACAGCAGTAGACAAAAACAGTACAGAAGCATCCAGGGAAATCAAGGTACTTACAATTTCAGATTTCATGTCCCTGCATTATGATTCAGCATTTCCCATGAGACAGGATAGTGATGCCTTACCCTGTGGCATAGGAGCAGTGATGTCTCATGCTCAGTGACAGCTGAGAAAGTAAAATTTGCATCTCTTTCATTAACAGCAGCCAAGATGAATTATGTACAAACAGATAAAGGCACCCTCAGCTTGGTATTGGAGACTAGTATGTCGTTGCTATTTGGCTATATAATCTCCTACTTCCATAAATGTCCATCATCTATACACAGCTCCAGCAAAAGTTTGTAATGCTTGGCATTGCTCCTCACTAGGAAGTGAAATTAAAGGAGTATTGACACCTGGACAACATAAAGAGGGTGGTCAGAAGTAGACTTGGAGGTTGTTGAGAAAGGTTGAGAGCAGAGGATAAGAGCTGCTTTTCTGTAGGCTACTTCTGGGAGGAAGAGAGTGTTACTCATTGCCTCAGACATCTCAACACAAGTATTCTTTTGTCTATCCCCCGTGAAACTTTAATGTCTGCTTCACTTAGAATGAGCACTGAGTTTTGGGTGGACTGTGGTGGTGGGTCGTGCTCAATCATAGAATTCCCCATCTTTGGCCCTTTCTAACTGAAATGGAGGACCAGAGAATTCATCATGAGATAATAGCAAAACTAAAAGAGATCTGTTGTCCACTCGTGCACATCTATGAGGTCAAAGACTGCTCAGGACTGTGGGCAGACACTTAGGTGTAGAGGAATATTCTTTCTTTATCATCTGCAAAAATAACATTTCCATTACCTTTTAGCAGCACTTTTGCTGAAAAAGCAAAGTCTCTCTCTGGTCCTGCTCTATTCTCACAGCTTCTCTGCCTATTTAAGGACCCTGATGTGTGGCCTCTGAGGCAGACCCTTGCTGGAGCACTGGCAGCAGCAGCAGGTCTGGGACAGTGATGGTCTGCGTGGTCTCACCAGGCATAATGTTGGGGCTGGCATATGAAGGGGGCAGGGAATGACACAAGTGACTCTTACCTCAAGGGTGCTCAACCGGCAGCTGGGGAATGAAGTTAGCTCATCACTGCAGAACCATGGAGAGCAGTTCATGCATTGGCTATATGAAAAATGATATTACTAGTTTCCCAAATCAAAGCTTGTTTTCACAACTTTGCAGTTCCACACTGCTACACAGAAAATCTCTTCATCCTGGGCCAACAAGGAAGCCAGATACCTAGCCTTCTCTATGGGCCTCTTCCGCAGGGGGAGCCATGGAATCATACCCAGGACCATCAGCTGTTGATACACTCCACTGTGTTTTGGACAAAATTCCCAGAGCAGCAACATACAGGCTTCCCAGTGCAGGCAAGGACGGAAGTTTTCACCAACAAGGTTGCTGTGCTGTGTTACTTCCACTGATGCTTCCACTGATCCAAATTTACTGTATTTTTGTCCTGTCAAAGTGCAGTGACCCATATTAACCTTCATGCAAATCAGTCATCTACTTATTTTCCTCTGCCTGTGCTGACTTCAACAACAGATTGATAATGAGGACAGTTATATAGACAGAAACAACATGATTAGGCCTTCACCTCAGAGAGCACTATTGTACCTAGCACACTTTTCTTCCCTTTACCTCGGTTCTTAAGAATTGCCTTTCCCAAGGGTAAAGAAAAAGGAAAAGAGGAAAAGACTGTCTTTCTCAAATCTGGCCCATTGCAGAGTTCCTGTGTTGAGGCTCACATACAGAAGTAGTTTCTGGTACTCACACACAAGGCTACATTGCATATAATTGCTTGATTTAGGCCTGACTACTATGTCTAAATGATTTCGCAAACTGTGTTGTGCTGTGGGGCTGCAGTGCCTAGCATCTGTTGGCTGGACATGCTTGAGCACATGCACTTTGGAAGTGCCAGATTTTGAATAAGCCATTGTCTAAATAAAAGGAAAAAAAATAAATGAAAAATTGCATGACATGGCAACGAAACCTCAGAAAGAAATTTTCTGAAAGCAGAAGTGTCAAAGGGTGGAGGGAAGGTTAATGAAATGTGTTAGGCAACAGAAAGAATTTTCTATGTTTCCCAAGTGATAGCTGGCCATTTACACTGAAGCAAGTGAAAAAACTCATAGTGAAGAAAGCATTAGATACCAGACGCTAAATCAGAATTACAGTGCTGGAGCAGAGTTTTCTCACAGTGAAATATAATAGAAGTTAACCATCTGATTGCTATAATGGCAGAGCACTGGTTCCTCACAAGATTTCTCTCTGCAGCACTGCCTCTTTGGTTCATAGGTTGTCTAATTCACAACTATTATCAATAGGAAAACAGTCTCATGCTCTTATTATTATTTGGTGAACAGACTTGCACTCCTTCAAGACACCAGTAGGGAAAAGAAACAACACCTATCGCTGCATAATCAGGCATGATGTCCTTGTCTTCACAAATATCACCTTTTTTTTAATGCTGTCGACATTTAGATGAGAGCAGGTCTCATCTAAAAGACGTGTTATTCAGAAAAAAATCATGAAGTAATCTCTGCAAATGATCTTTGTTCTCACAGAATTTGTATCAACTGCTGGGTAGTCAAAATAGTTTTTGCTCTGTTTCACCTGCTAATGAGCCCAAATCAGTGCTTTGGCCATAGCAAGGTTTAGACTCACATTGCTGGAGCAAACTCATGCAGCTAATGTCAAAACAGGTTTCCTGGCACTGTTGAAATACAGTGGCAATAATACCTGCACACTGCAATGCAGAGCATAACCTCTGTTTTCAGAGTTGAACAGTGCTGCTGTGATCACCAGGGAGAAGCCATGGCAGCTCATCTCAAAGCCACACAGCCTGGCCATCACTTCGCCCACCTTGGGGACCTCCTCTTAGTGGACCAGCAAGGCTGCTGCAGCTGAGTGAAGATGATGTTGCCATGGGTCATCCAGCTGTCACCAAACAAGAAGGAAAGGCCAAAGCTCAGCTCAGGGGACACTTGTCATACCCATGGTTTAGGGCTGTAGGGTGTCTCAGGACCAGGCTGAGAAACAGTGAGACACTGCTCCACCTACATGGCCTCAGACGACCAAACACAAAGCAGGATCATCCACAAGAGAGACCCAAACACAGTGGTAACACATGAGCTCTAATACTTTACAGGTGCCTTTGGCAGTAATTTCACTCTCTATGTTTTACAGACAATCACAATGAAAAGCTCAAGAAAAATAATTGAAAACAAGTGATCAGTTATAAGAAAGAACCAAAGGAAGACTAAAAGAAGGCAGGATAAGATTTTCTGCTTATTCCCACATATGCTTATATGAAGAATGGCATACTTTAAATTGTGAAACCATTTCCTAAGCACAGTTTCACTGATGAAGCTCATTACACAGCTTTAATGCTTAATGAGCATCATTTTTAAACAAAAGTTTAAAAAGGAAAATATTTTAATTATAACAACCTTCTTTGAAACTGCTTTGAAAATTACTGGGAAAGGACATATAGAGGAGTTAGGTGTTTCTCCACCACTGAAGGACAGAGATCGGCAGGATCCAAAAGAGTAATGTTGTGAAAAAAGATAAAACCACAGTTACAGTGAAACATGTAACTCTGGGAGCCATGAGTTTCGGCAGTATTGTAAGCTTTCACTATGGAGGGCACATGAGAACTTCCCATCAAACAGGATTATAGAGAAACTTCTTTTCTAGCTGATTTACTGCCCCATTCCCTGGACCTTTTCATCTGTGTCTCCAAGCTTCTTCAATTACTGCTGAATACTGAACTCAATAAACAACTCATCCAATATGGCAACACCCAAGCACCCATTCCAACCAACTACACCAGGGCCGGGGCAATCCCAGACACAGCCACAGGTTGAGAGGAGAAGAGATTCAGAGCAGCCCTGCGGAGAAGGACTTGGGGGTGTTGGTCGATGAGAAAATGAACATGAGACGGCTGCAGTGTGCGCTCGCAGCCCAGAAAGCCAACCGTATCCTGACTGCTTTAGGAGTGTGACCAGCAGGGCAAAGGAGGTGATCCTGCCCCTCTACTCTGCTCTCATGAGACCTCACTTGGAGTATTGTGTGCAGTTCTGGTGTCCTCAACACAAAAAAGGACATGGAACTGTTGAAACAAGTCCAGAGGACGACCATGAGGATGATCAGGGGACTGGAGCACCTCCCATATGAACACAGGCTGAGAAAGTGGGAGCTGGAGAAGAGAAGGCTGCGTGGAGACCTCATAGCAGCCTTCCAGTACCTGAAAGAGGCCTCTAAGGATGCTGGGAAGGGACTCCTCATGAGGGACTGTAGTGACAGGACAAGGGGTAACGGGTTAAGACTGAAACATGTTAAAACTGAAACAAGTTAAAACTGAAAATAAGTTTAGATTGGATTTAAGGAGGAAGTTCTTTAAGGGTGGTGAGGCACTGGAATGGGTTGCCCAAGGAGGTTGTGAATGCTCCATCCCTTGCAGTGTTCAAGGCCTGGTTGGGCAGAGCCTTGGGTGACATGGTTTAGTGTGAGGTGTCCCTGCCCAAGGCAGCAGGGTTGGAACTGGATGACCTTAAGGTCCTTTCCAACCCTAACTATTACATAATTCTGATTCTACATTAAAAAGGAATGTAAGTCCAACCAAGATTCTGCTTAAAGAAACTGATTTTGTTTGACTTATTTAACTGTTTCATAATAGTAACTATATAGAATCATAGAATCATAGCCAATAAATTCACCTTCCTTTGTCCTGGTAGTTTAACCATCCCAACATATGGTTCCCTAACAAGAAGATTACTTTCAAGGTACTAGTCAACACTGAAACATCTATTTAGCTTAACTAGCTAAATGTATGGTAGCTCATGTTGTTAGAGATAGTTGTTACAAGATGCTTGTCTTGGTCATGTGAATGACAGGGAATGTGTGAGAGAATTCATTGTGCTTCAATATTCAGTTCTGCAGGAATTTGAAAACTGTGTAATAATAAAAATCACACTTTCTTTGATACTTGATAATTTAACACTGAACCCATGAAATCCTACTGGCAAAAATGGATAATCATAAAATCATAGAATAGTTAGGGTTGGAAAGGGCCTTAAGATCATCAAGTTCCAACCACCCTGCCATGGGCAGGTACACCTCGCTCTAAAACATGTCACCCAAGGCCTCATCCAACCTGGCCTTGAACACTGCCAGGGATGGAGCATTCACAACCTCCTTGGGCAACCTATTCCAGTGCCTCACCCCCCTTAAAGAACTTCCTCCTTATATCCAATCTAAACTTCCCTGTTTAAGTTTTAACCCGTTACCCTTGTCCTACCACTACAGTCCCTAACGAAGAGTCCCTCCCCAGCATCCTTATATGCCCCCTTCAGATACTGGAAGGCTGCTATGAGGTCTCCACTCAGCCTTCTCTTCTCCAGGCTGAACAGCCCCAACTTTCTCAGCCTATCTACATATGGGAGGTGCTCCAGTCCCCTGATCATTCTCGTGGCCCTCCTCTGGACTTGTTCCAACAGTTCCATGTCCTTTTTATGTTGAGGACACCAGAACTGCACACAATACTCCAAGTGAGGTCTCACGAGAGCAGAGTAAAGGGGCAGGAACACCTCCTTCGACCTGCTGGTCACGCTCCTTTTGATGCAGCCCAGGATACGGTTGGCTTTCTGGGCTGTGAGCGCACACTGCAGCCGGCTCATGTTCATTTTCTCATCGACCAGCACCCCCAAGTCCTCTGCAGGGCTGCTCTGAATCTCTTCTCTGCCCAGCCTGTAGCTGTGTCTGGGATTGCTGCAACCCAGGTGTAGGATCTTGCACTTGTCATGGTTAAACTTCATGAGATTGGCATCAGCCCACCTCACAAGCGTGTCAAGGTCCCTCTGGATGGCATTCCTTCCCTCCAGCGTATCAACTGAACCACACAGCTTGGTGTCATCGGCAAACTTGCTGAGGGCACACTCAATCCCACTGTCCATGTCAGCAAGGAAGATGTTAAACAAGACTGGTCCCAACACCAGTCCCTGAGGGACACCACTCGTTACTGGTCTCCAGCCGGACATTGAGCCATTGACCACAAGTCTTTGTGCGAGGCCCTCCAGCCAGTTCTTTATCCACCGAGTGGTCCATCCATAAAATTGGTGTTTCTCCAATTTAGACACAAGGATGTCGTGTGGGACAGTGTCGAACACTTTACACAAATCCAGGTAGATGACATCTACCGCTGTCCATCAGTTCTGTAGCCCCATCATAAAAGGCCACCAAATTGGTCAGGCAGGATTTCCCCTGAGTGAAGCCACGCTGGTTGTCACCAAGCACCTTCTTGTTTTTCATGTGCCTTAGCATGCCTTCCAGGAGAATCTGCTCCAAGATTTTGCCAGGCACAGAGGTGAGACTGACTGGTCAGTAATTCCCTGGGTCATCCATTTTCCCCTTCTTGAAAATGGGGGTTATATTTCCCTTTTTTCAGTCGTCGGGAACTTCACCTGACTGCCATGATTTTTCAAATATGATGGCCAGCGTCTTAGCAACTTCATTCGCCAGATCCTTCAGGACCCGCGGATGGATTTCATCAGGTCCTATGGACTTGTGTACGTTCAGATTCTTAAAATGGTCTTGAACCAGATCCTCTCGTATAATAGGCCCAAGGTCTTCATTCTCACAGTCCCTGCATCTGCCTTCCAAGACTAATAATGATCAGATTAATTCAACCAGAACAGAATGCCTTTATTAATGTATCCAATCACACAGAAATCCTTAAGCTGAGTATTTAGTCCTCTGTATAAAGCCTCTGTGTAAAGCCTTCATAAACAATTCCTAGTGTTTCATTCATTACTTTTACACAAACCATTTAATTAGTGTTCTAGCATATGTCAAATATTTAGAAGACCTGTTAGCCTTTACAGAGTGTTATTTCTGTACAGACATAATTATCTCAGAAAATACTGCTTATTTTACTACATGCTTAGGACAGTTGCTTTTAAATTTCATAAAGTAAAACACTCCAATAGCCATTTTAGTACAATAATACTATATTTAAAATATACAATTTCTCTCTGTTTATACCCTTCTTGACCTGAAGTAATTTTAGATAGTCTAAAAAAAAAATAAAAAATGAACCTTTATTTTCAAATTCCATTCTTGAACTTGTAGTACACAGTTTTCACACATTTCAAGCAATTCAGCTCCTGTTCATTCCTGAAGGTGACTCCTCCACAGCAGTCAGTTTTTCCCCAGTTAAGGCTGTGGTGCAGAAGTTGTGTTGGTTTGAACAATGAGCTGTGCACTATTGCAATACTGAGCAGTATCAAGCTGCAGTGCTGGCCCTCTTGGTGCTGGGATACATGAGAGCTTTGCTGTCATCTGCCTGAGAGAGTTCCAACTTCCATCATGCTGTACTATTGGGAAAACACAGCAACAGGGATTTTTGGGGTGCACTGCATTTTATTATTTGCTCTGTATAAATCCTAACTGTCTTTACAACTTGGTCATCAGAAGTTTAAACTTTTGTTCTGCTTGCATATGGTTATAACTTCATTATAAGTTTTATGTGACATCAACATACGGGAGACTGAAAGGCAGATTGTTTTCTAGAGCAGCACTGACAACAGTGCTTGGAAAGTTTGGAAACAGGGATATATTTGCCATCAGCTTTAAAAGGGTCAGTTTAAAGTATGTTGGTGGCAAACCCTAGGCTTCAACTGGCAAATAAGTAGTCTCTTTGTCTTGAGCAATTGTCTCCTAATTCTTGGATTTGTTTCTTAAGACAAAAAAAATCTTCAGTGATAAGAAATTAATTCCCAGAGCAGAGCTAAATTGCACATCTGAAATGAAAACTTCATGTTTCAGATTTTGGCTATAAAAACTGCTTTTGCACATGTGATGCTCATAATGAAAAGGTATGCAGAGAAGACTTCTGGGATAGGTCACTAGTGGCAATGTGAGTAACAGGGCCTTGTGGATATGGGCACACCATTGAAATGACTCGGAGAGAAGGGTGCCAGGCGGGACTGTGAACTCTGCTGAAGTCAGCTGCTTCCAGCAGGCTTGCGAGCTTCTGGAGAGAGGCCTTTCCAGAGGTTGGTGCAAATGTTTGTCCAGGAGCAGGAGCCCAGGAGCAGAGGAGAACTGGATCCACAGGCACTCACTGTTGTCCTGTTACACTGCTGTTATAGTGCTGGACTGCAAAGACAAACTGGCGGAGGAGGGGTGAGCTTCTAGTTCATGCAGAGCTCTCTAGTGAGGTTCAGCCAAGGATGATGCTGTGGTCACAAGCAACTGTGGGCATACTTTGCACAAGAATAACTTCAGTCTCCAAAACCTCCCAACATCTGAAAAGGATTTTCCAAATAGTTTCTGCCTGCCTAAAAAAAAAAATCCATGAGGACTAACTTATATAATTCCACCTTTTGACATCTCAGGCTAGTTTTATCCCATACTTTATCCTGAACTTAAATACTGCTTGCATTAAGCCAGTAGTAGCTCAGTATGCTGAACGTAGAGATCAAACTGAGTGAGAATGACCTATGGTTAAATAAAAGCTCTATTTATATATTATCAAGTGACTAAGTTAATCTGTGTGTACATCTTGAATGTGGCAGTCATTAATATGCCATAGCAGTTTAAACTAACACCTTTAAAGGAGATACCACATTTTCTGGAAGGAGCAGAAAAGTGATTCTGCACAGATCTGTGAAGATAACAATAACCGCCCCGAGGCTTTACTGTAACTTAACTACAAAGCACTATGAAAATGGAGCAGATTATAAAAGACATTCCAGCCTAGCTTCTAGCAAAGCTTGTGAATGGGTTCCTGCTAAGAAATGTGAAAACGCAGAAGATGGCAAAGTGACTGAAACAGAAAGAGTGGATTATAATTCTATTCAGTCATTTCTGTGGTGCTCAATTAAATATGTTTTTTCCAAGATTTGCATATAGCTGTATGATACGTTCATATAAGTTTTTTTACATATTGCCTGTAATTTAGTGCTTCCACTTTCAGCTGAGCATAAAACTAGAGACACGGCTCAGGTGCACATAGTAATCTCTGTGATCACAGTTGTCTGGAACTCTGGAAGTAGCCAAGTTTTTTCAGGTAGCCCAAGGGTTTGGGGTTTTTTTGAGACAGGAGAACTGCATTATGAATTTTTGTATCTGCAGAAAGAATGCTACAGCCAAACAGTATGAACAGCCAAACAGTCTGAACTTTGACAACATGCAGATGATTTTGGAACACAGCATGAAGAAATACTTTCCATTACAGATTAATAACAGAGTGGGGTGAAATTTGCCTCTGGGTAACTGTTCAGTTCATATATTAAATTATGCAGCAAAATGCACCATAGATAATAGTAATTTGATGCTAAAGACTATAACAAATTCTGAATCACTTTAACAAAAGAGCTTCAAAATTAAAAGGAATTAATTTTGTCACATGTGAACATGCACAAATACCAAAGCACCCCCTCACAAGACAGTTATGTCTACATCCTGCTGCTGAAAGGCAAAGCCTGTTTACCAGGTATTATAATTTACTTCTGAACTTCAGGTCAGTTAGAAACATCTGATCTTATATCCGCTAACATATGCAAAAAATGCATTTACTTCGGCATATGATATGATTTGTTCTACAGTCAAGGAAGTATTTGTCTGGAAACTTTATGCCCAAGCAGGGAATTAGAAAGTGAATCCATTCCATCATATACTTGATCTCAGGCCTGATTGCAGATTACAAGATTGAATTAGCAATTGAAACAGGTTAATCTTGCTCTATATTCTCTAATTCTTTATTTTGCAGAAAATTGCATTTAGCAATTCAAAGTCTCGACTGGCAGTCTAGATAACATTTTTTCACTATCAGTGGTATTGTAGGTTGACAAACATACCACTGTTTGTACACGCAGCTTTTAAGATCTTTGTACCATTTTTACTCCATTTAAGTTCTATTTTAAATAATACCCTGAAAATTACAGTCACTGAACTTTCATTTTGAACAGCAGAAAGTTACGTTGGTAAGATGTGCCTTGGAACAGATAGCAAGCAAGAATTAAAATTCACCTTAGAACCGATGACATATAAAGTACACGCATTCATCCCATCACATTCAACAAGGGATGGGTATCTGACAAACTATCCCCTTCTCTGATCCTGTATCACCCACCTTATGGCCACTCAGGGCAGACATAGTCCAAATCTGATCAGTCCACAGTAGGAACTTGGAATCTGCTCTCCAAAGAGAAGGGGTAAGATCATGATTCCTTCACCCAGATGCATTAGGTACCCCTTTTCTATAGCTGGGGGATATGGCCTTTCCTCCCCAAGGCAGATTGCAACCCACAGGCTCCACCAACAGCATGCTCCTTCAGCCATGAATGTTTCCCATTTCTCTTCTTCCATTAACACCCTGCTGGAAGCCCGGGATAGGTGAGATAACTGCAGACTGTTGTCTTGGAGCATCTCCAAGTCCATACAGACCTTTACTGCACCAGTTATGTTCAGGTGGCATGTTCCAAATTTCCTTCTAAACCCTGTGGAACAAATACCTCTCTTTGAAACAGAAGATGCTGCACTAGCACACATCAGCAGCAGCTGAAGGCACTCTATTAGGCAATTACTAGGTCCTGAAAACTAGAACTGGTAGTAAATATTGCCTTGTGCTTACCTCAAAGAAACCTGAAAGAAAGCTCAATTGACTCTAAATTACAGCTGAGGATCTGGCCTTTGGGCTTTGGGTCAGCCAGCACCTCAGTCGTTCTCCCAGATGGGAGCATCTATAAGATTTTACCATCTACAAACATTACTTCTTAAGTGTTTCTGCAGATTTTGCTTTAACTATAATATTTCCAAGTGCAAAACTGTGCACTCATGGTCAAAATCAGGCAGAAGCTTGCAAGAGAATTGCACAGCAGATGTGCAGGTCACAAAGTTCTTTCTGGTACAACACTGCTTGTTGCCAGGAGGTATATTTCATTCATTTATGAATTTTACAGACATTGCAGATTTTACTATGGCAGGCTTTTCCCCCCACCCTCCATGAGACTGCTTCCAGTGGCCAGCAGTGATGCTCACTGCTGCAGCGATCACAGCCACAGTCACTCATCGTTTTCCCAGACTGAATTTTCAAAATGTGTCCCTGAAGGGGACATCTTCGAACAGCTTAGTCAGAACTGAATTCAGCAACTCACTTTTGACCCTGGAACATAGAGGACTTGAGTCAGCAAGTCTGTAATGGCCATGTTCCTACCAACTTCTTCACTTAAAGCAAAGTCATGGGCAGTGTGATGTTTGAGAGAGTTACCTAATCATGATATTAGAACATTTCCCCTCACTTATCAGCAAACAGCTTGGCAAGACTGCAGCTGATGTAGCAGCTGCCTTATGTGCTTTCACTAAAGCTAAAGCAGAAATTCAGACCTTCCTTTTCTGCTTTAGGTGTAGTGGCATTTTAGAAAAGATGTTCCTTCCCTGGCAGTATACCAATAGATCCATTTGTTTTCCCCTGAGTTTTCTGTTACACCTAATTCAAAATTGCATTTTTACAGGTAAAATATATCTTTCTGGAGCAAGGGAAGGAGGAACTTTGATGTTGGGGCTTTTCTCCTCTGTTTTTATTCCCTACAACTCAGTAATGAGAAGCTTGTTGTAGCCAAATTCAAACACTGCAGCCAAGCACAAGCTGTTCTTTTGTAGCTGCTGTGCTCCCTGTATTTTGAGCTGCATTACTGTCCGGCACTGCAGTGCATATGCCCACACAACTGCTGCCAGCTCCTGAGTCACTGGGAAATTAAAAACAAAGCTGTGACTCAGCAAAATGACAATCACACCGGAAAAGAATATAATATGCAACACAGAGCAAACCTCAAGTAACTCAAAGCCCAAAGGACAATAAACATCAAAAAACCCACCACTTTTCTGCAGAAGGATATTCTTCATTAAAATGGCATCATCCATCACCAGATGTTACAGCAGTTAAAATAAAAACAGCTATGAACACTTTATTATCTCAGATGCTACTCTTTCTTTCTTCCTACAAACAATAAGATTAAAATAGATAACTGTATTAGTGCTTGATTTTCACAATGTATTATTCCTGGCAGCCCAAGATTTCTCTCTCTGAAAGTTTCTTAATATGCAGGCTTCAATTGAGCCTGTGTTGGGTCAGCCTATCAACTACCTTGTGAAATCTCCAGCTCAGAGGTTTCAGCTCCTTCCTGATTTCAGATGGCTTCCAGAGAGCAAGAGAATTTTAACTCTCCCCTTCTCTGGCCATCTTGGCAAAGCGGGAGAGACCAAGGAGAGAGGGGACTTGTGCAGAGCGTGTGGTTTATCCTTCCTCTCACAGGCTGGTTTGCATTACCTGGAGAGCTTCATTTCTGATGACCCTGAAGAAGCCAAAGGGCTTCCACCCTCACTGGGAACAGCCTCCTGGTCCCAGCCATCAGCTTCTTCCCCAGCTTCCTCTTACTGAAAGCAGCACAGACCTCACCTCATACAGTAAAACATAGGAACTTACTCCCACACTCTCTAATTAGGCTGAGCGGACAGTGAATCTCAAAATGTCAGCTCCTGCAAGCCATGCTGACCTATGCCAGCTGAGTGTCTGCCTTCTAAATCCTGTGAAGGGGACATTAATTAGATCTGAATGTGACATTCTCCATCACATCTGCCTGTTCAAGGACAGCTGCAGTAAGGGCTGAAAGGTTTAAAACACTGAGTTCTTCAGTGTATAAACATTATGCTTCAGGGTATTTCTATTTTAGCAGGTCCTAAGCCAGGAACTGGGAGCCCACTGTGAGGCACAGCTGTTTCCCATCCAGGTACAGAGCAGTCTGTAACACTGGACACACGGTTCTTGTATTTGATGACTGTCTTTTGAGATACTATGTTTCACTTAGAGTTTTGAGTCATGAATTCTAACATGGGAGAACTCCCCTACTCTGTCCATAAAGAACAAAAGAAAGTAAAACATGAGGAAGCATTTACAGGATTGCTCCTTTAGTTTTTGGTGTACATTTCAGAAGGAGAATCTTCTCTCAGACCTCCTTCATGCCACATCTTAGTGACCCACAAGCTTCCACTGGTCTCAGTTTTGCATCAGCAGTGGCCATCAGCAGATGCCCAAGCCAACAGCAATTGCTGAAAGACACAGTTGGGCTCCAGTACTTATTACCCAGCGGACTCTCTTTGGCTAACTGCTCTTCAGAGTTCGCCAGTCTGTCGTGCTTTGCCACTGCCCATACACAGAACCACAATGTCCTTTTGGATCATGCTCAGAAGCATTAAACAAAGACTCTGCTCCAATGATCCTCTTATGAAGCATACTCTTTGCCAGGAGCTGGTACAGGCAATGATACGTTTCTTGAGGCCTTTTGCATATTTCCAGCTGCCGACCAGTGCCAAGAGTTTCTCTGTATCTTCTCAGAACACAGGCAGCAGGGCTCAGCTGCCCCTATATCCCTCTGTGTTCAGCATCCACCTTGAGCAATTGAATGGGGAGAGGGAAAAGAAACCTGTCCTCCTCCCCATCTCTGCAGTAGGTCCATACCTGTCTCAAGCTCAGGAACAGCTGGGTGGCACTTGGCTCCTTCTTGGGCTGCCCACAGCATGACTGTTGTCTTACACTGGGAGACAGACCTAAATCAAAGAGCTCAAAGCCAGAGCTGAATCCCCCACAGACAATAGAGCCCACTGGACTGGGGACTTTCTCCCATGGTGACAGCAAGGGTGAAGGTTCTTTGCTGCAAGTTGAAGCTACAGAGGCTGGCAAGGACCATCCTGCTTCCGAAATCGGCTAGCTTCTCCTCCTTGACTGGAGAAATGAAGGAGACAATGCAGCTTTTAAAAAGAGAGAAAGAGAAGGAATTTCAGTGCCCCAGGAAACAGAGCTAAAGCAGATGGTGAGATCTGCTCGGGTGGGAGACAACCATGAGGATGGAACAATAAACCATGAGCCCAGACTCCTATAGAATAACTACTGAAACAGAATGATCTGTCTAAAATCAAGCAACATACTCAATAAGGGTGAAGTTTATAAAAGCAGTGTTTCCATGAGGAATACAGGCCAAGCAACCATCAAGAAAGAAAGAGGTGTCTGGGTAGTTTCCATGGGCTGCATTTAAACAGATTTTTGGTGCCAGGTTCCAACAACCAGTTAAAAAAAACTGACCTATTACTTCTAGCTTGTGAAAATTAGGCTGGATAATGGCCATTTATGCTAATACATGCACAAGTCCCCTAGCGAAATTCAGAGTGGCCACCCAAAACCATCTGGACACCCAGGTTGGGGAGCAGCAGCAGCAGATGCTTTTCTGTTCCTTAGGGAACAGTTCTGTTCTTTTCTGTTTCTGGACCTGAAGGCTCAGAGCATTAGCAGGACTGGACCCTGTTTAAGTAGGGTGATTTCTGTGGGAATCGTGCCCTCTGTTGATGCAGGAGCACTTCACCGAGATGCTGCTGCTAGCTGCAGCATGGCTGCTTTAATAAGGTATGTTCTTACTTGGGAAACGGTTGGTTTTGTTTGACTGGTTTTTCATGATGCTTTTAAAGTAAGCTCGTAACAGACATCTCCTGACAAAGGCTGGGCAGGAATGCAAGAACCTGAATAAAGTTTTCCTGATCACTTCTCAGTAATATTCCCTGCTGCGATGAGTGTGAGAGAAGCAGGGCCACATGTCCACCTTCCTCTGGTGTCCATGCACCTGAGACAAGACAAGCAGTAGCTTGAGAAAGCAGGAACAGACAAGACTATGCACTGCTACATGTGTGAGTTGGTCCATTTACAGGGTTTCAGTGTCTGAGTTAAAAAATGGAGCAGGAATGAGGAGAATAATAGCAAAATTAAATTTATACCATAAAATGAACTTCACAAAGTATCTGCATTTCATTGTTCTTTCAGACACTTATCTTTTCTAAATCATGCTTTAGAAAGCATGATCAACAAATATTGTCTCCCAAGAGAAATCAGAGGAGGTAGTGAAACTGCACTTGTCTTACCATAATAAATATGCCATATTTGGCACACAGAATATGCCAGTATGGCACTACAGAATACCTGTGACTTTTCCCTTAAGCAGTATCCTTTAAGCAAGAATCTCTAAGCATGCGTGTTATCTCCCTGGTGTTTCTCACTCCTCTAACCAGCGGTGCAAGGCTCCGTCTTGCCTGATGTGAGATGTACCGTTAAGCCGCTGGGGTAGCCCTTCCAAGCACTCTATTTGGCTTTCAGCCCTGTAGCTTTTTCTATCCAGACCCATGTGTTGTGCTCATTAGGGAGACTTCTAGTGGCATGCACCCTAAGCTTTTCTAAAGTCTTGCTGCTTAGTGCCAAACTCCTTTTTTACTCGTTTTGTTTTATTCCTTTATTCTACTTACGTTCACACCATCATTTTCTTTTTCACATTTGTCACAGTTGCTGTAGCTGTAAGCCACCCTTCCCAGCAATCAGCCATAGATGGTTTATTTAATATCCTCTGACAACTACTTTTTTTTTAAATTTAAAAATGTTAGAAAGTATTGCAAACACTGATTTCAAATCATGATGCAGTTTTTGGAGTTGAGTTTCAACCAGATTGGCTGCAGATTATGTACACACACTCAACACTTGCATGGATAAAATCTGAGGAGTTCTGTAAAGACTTGTTATTTCCATCTCAGAAGTGAATAGATACTTGTTATCAGAGAGCAAGACATAAAATTTAGGGAAAAGCTAATGTGGGTCAGACTTACAAATTTTAAAGCCAGGAACTCTGGCATCTGCCCAATAACAATACTGGCTGATGGTCAACAGAAAGGGAAAAGTCTTGTAAGGATCCAAGAAACTTTGGAAATGTTAATTACATGTTGAAGTTAAGATTCTAAGTCAATGCACTTAGCCTGATCCCTTGTTTACATTGCTGCCTGTGCCTACCAAGTGACACAGCTGTCTGTCATGCAGCCACAATGGCTTTCCCAAGCTTCACCATTTCTCCATAAGGAGATGATATTCAATCACTTAAGCCCACACGGGCTGTCCCTGGAAGGACGTTAACAGGGGAGGCCAAAACCTTCACTTCTTTTGCTTCTTACCTGCCTTGTCCTGGGGTGCTTGGAGCTGCTGTTACATAGCCTTGGGACAAGCCCTCCTAATCCTGCTCAGAAGAAAAACACCAGGCATGACTAACATGAAGGGAGTCATATTCCTGCAGGTTTACTGTAGCCTGAAAGAAAACTGAATACTGATTCCCAACCCTTAGAGACTGCAATACATACATACTTATGCTAGATCACTGCATTACTGGCAGAAGTGTATGCTGTGATTACAGCTTCATTTGACACATAGAATGAAATCCAAATGAAAAAAAAATTCTAATAGGTCACCATTGCAACAGGATGCTAAAGTGCCACTTACAGTCCCATTAGGAAGGGCCTACTGCTGTCATGCAAGATTTCTTGGTTTCTTGATGAACAAGAAACCAAGAAAGGATGGGGTTGAACAAGAAACCACAAGGATGGGGTTGAATGCACCCTCAGCAAGTTTGCCAATGACACCAAGCTGTGTGGTTCGGTTGATACGCTGGAGGGAAGGAATGCCATCCAGAGGGACCTTGACATGCTTGTGAGGTGGGCTGATGCCAACCTCATGAAGTTTAACCATGCCAAGTGCAAGGTCCTACACCTGGGTCAGAGCAATCCCAGGCACAGCTACAGGCTGGGCAGAGAAGAGATTCAGAGCAGCCCTGCAGAGAAGGACTTGGGGGTGTTGGTTGATGAGAAAATGAACATGAGCCGGCTGCAGTGTGTGCTTGCAGCCCAGAAAGCCAACTGTATCCTGGGCTGCATCAAAAGGAGTGTGACCAGCAGGTCGAAGGAGGTGATCCTGCCCCTCTACTCTGCTCTCGTGAGACCTCACTTGGAGTATTGTGTGCAGTTCTGGTGTCCTCAACATAAAAAGGAATGGAGCTGTTGGAACAAGTCCAGATGAGGGTCACGAGAATGATCAGGGGACTGGAGCACCTCCCATATGAAGACAGGCTGAGAAATTTGGGGCTGTTCAGCCTGGAGAAGAGAAGGCTGCGTGGAGACCTCATAGCAGCCTTCCAGTATCTGAAGGGGGCCTATAGGGATGCTGGGGAGGGACTCCTCATGAGGGACTGTAGCGATAAGACAAGGGGTAATGGGTTAAAACTTAAACAGGAGAAGTTTAGGTTGGATATAAGAAGGAAATTCTTTACTGTAAGGGTGGTGATGCACTGGAATGGGCTGCCCAGAGAGGTTGTGAATGCTGCATCCCTGGTGGTGTTGAAGGCCAGGTTGGACAGAACCTTGGGTGACATGGTTTAGAGCAAGGTGTCCCTGCGCATGACAGGGGGGTTGGAACTGGATGATCTTAAGGTCCTTTCCAACCCTAACTATTCTATGATTCTATGATGTGTATCTTCACATAAAAATGTATATAATCAAGCAATATATTCACTGTCAATTCTTATTACAGAGCTCACCTGTATTTGTTTAGGGTAGATAATTGTCTATCCTAATTGACTGTCAGAGTAGTCACCTCACAAATACACATACTGCTTTATTTACAAGAGTTTGACTTAACAAGAATATTTAGGGAGGTGATGTGCTAACGATAAAACACGATTCCCTTATGCCTTTGCCTGAGAGGAGTCTGATCAGATATACTTTTGATTTTCTGTAATACCTGGCCAATACCTCTAAAAGGTAAGATCATCTCTGGGACTTTGAAAATCGCATATGTTTCATTCACTTAAAACTGAATTTTCAACCCCAATTTCTAATCGCTTTCAGGAATTTTGATTTTCAAGTAAACTATTTTCCTCTCTAGCCACAATTCCTACTCAGGCTCCACATCAGGGGCAACAAAACAGGGAGAGCACAAAACACCATGATTTGTGCTGGTTCCAGCTCAGCAAAACCCAGGAAGCTGTGAGTTTCTCTAGGGACTAGGCCACCCATGAGGCTGCCAGGCCAAGAAGATGTGGTTGCGGATGGGAAAACAGACTCTTCCAGACCCTGTGCTTTTTCAGCACAGTTTGTGCTTTTTTCTACACAAGTACTGCCCTAGTCCTGCTTTTGCTTTCCTCAGTGGGAAAACACACAAAGAAGAAAAACCTTGTCAGTTTATAAACCTTGTGGAGAAAGAACTGCTTTTCTTGTGCTTCCATGCAGTACCAAGCAGGCTGTCAGATCTGATTCAAACAGGATTCAGAAAGAGGTAGTGGTATTACTAGATACATATGAAAAAACACACATGAAAAGCAACAAATCTCTTCTTTCACTTAATCTCCTCTTTCACTTAGGGCCCTTAGTGGTTCAGCACCCCTCTCAAAAGAAATCCCAATAATTTTAACATTAGGTTATGAACATGGGCCTTTTCCTGTGTTCAATTTAGAACAGATGATAAGCCTTCTTTGCATGAGCTTTGCACACTGCTGCCTGTGTTGTAAATGCTGTGGGGATCAGATCCTCCCACTTTTTTCAGATGTCACCATCATGATTCCATGAAGACAAAAAGGTAAAAAAAATACCTACCAGTATTAGGAGCGGTCACCATTTTCAAGAGATGAAAAAGCTGACTAAACCACTTCTGGGACAGATCTGACCCAAAGCCATTCCGTTTGCATTCTCTGTGCCCTTTCCTGATCACACAAGCGGGTGAACACTTTGAGAATCACCAAGTACAGGGAGCCCTTGCCTCCTGCTCCCATTTGAATGGAGCCAGACTGGCTTCGGGGGCCAACACACTCCTGGGAGACATGAGGAACAGCCACATTCCTACATCAGGGACTTCCTACCCTCACATTCTGAATAATTAATTACATTTTCCTTCGTGAAGGACGTACTGCCTTGGAATGATGGTAGTACACACCAATGCCCTCATTGGCATATGATAGGAGATATTAAGTACCATCAAGCTTCTCAAAATGTAGCCCTTTCTTCTACTTTAGCTTCATCAAAAGCACAGGTGGGTATCAATGGTGCCCACTACACATCAGTGCAGCATAGACAATATAGTAGGCAACCTTTCACTTTCCAATGTCACCACCTAATCATTGTAGCGCATGTGCTCAGTTAAGTAACACACAAACATGCAGTCTGTCAGGGTTTTGCTTTGGTTTTTTTCTTAAGGCATGCAGATATCTTGAGAAAGATCAAAACAAGAATTAGTCTAAATTCAAAACACTGGTCTCAGAAACCTGCAGAATAAAGTCACTTTGGGGTTTGGCCTCAGTTTGCACTTGAACTTGGTCTGTAACCTAAGCTCTGCCAGAAGTTGAAATCTCTACTTCTCCTCTGGCTAGCTGTTATTACAGCAATTTTTCAAACACCAGAACAGATTGCCTAAAGATGCTGTGAAATGTCCACCTGTGAGGAGGTCTGGAGCAACACACAGCCGTGCCTTGAGCAGGGGTTTGATCACAAACATCTGGTGTCCTCCACCCTGAATTTGCTGCGGCTGCAGCACCACCTTCTTGTTGCTCACATTGCCCCAGGGCATTTTTCTGACTTGATTCCAAAGCCACCTTCTGTAGTCTCCCCTGATACACATTACCTGTGCTTTGGTGTGATGTCCCACCAACATATGACCAACCTCTCTGTGGCAAAGGGACGTCAGCAGCACCTGGAGATGGCAGGGTTTCTCTGTTGTTGCTCCTTGATCAACATCCACAGGACAAACTACAGGACTGGTGGGCAGGCGTAAGACAACACTTTTTTTTGGTTGTGGTTTTGTTTTTTTGTTTTGTTTTTTTTTTTGTTAGTTTAGGAGTGGTTGCTTGTTTTTTAAGAAAAAAATGCTCTCTTTCTAACTGAATTTGTCATCTACTAGATTCCAAGGAAGAAAAATACCACCTTCAAGCTGTAAGAATGCAAGAGCTGAACTGTAAGAATGCAAGAGCTAAACTTGCCTCTTGCTGTCGTCGTAGTCAGAGTCTGGGGCTGAGGGCAGGGAGCTCCCCCATCTCCATGGGTTTCTGGCTGTGCTTCTCCTTTTTTTACCCTTGTTCAGTTTCAGGTGCTCTTGCATGCACATTGCTGAAACTGTTCAAGTCATCAAACACCGCTTTCCTGCCCAGCCAATCTGACATTTTTTCTTTCAAGCTCTCCTTTAATAATGCTCTCCACCATGACTCCTCCATTTCACCCTATTCCATGACCTACCTCAGCCCCTGTCTCCTAGGATACCGCTACATGCTGTGTTTTAACTCTGTAAAGCTCAAGGAACTTTTCTTTTTAGCCTCATGTGCCAGTATCTCTGGTTATTCCTATTGGTCTTTATTTTCCACAGTCTCCACTCCTTTCACAAAGTCACCATGAGAAGTGCAAATAGTGCTTGACCTGAAGTTGTGCCACCTAATCCTCTTCCAGAACTAATGTCTTCTGAACAGTGATCTTCACGGGAAAAAACATCACCTTACCATCTCCTACATGCTTTGGACAACTAAAACTCATAGAGCAGATGTTTCAGTGAGCTACCCACGATGATGCTTCGGTCAGAAAACTGTAATTGCATTCCAGCTGTATGAAACACACATAGTAATTAACTGTGACAGCTCTTTGTGGATTAAAGTAATTGGGGCTTATCATGATGTTTGCTTAGTTTTTCTAACCATCAGTCAAGTCCTGGAAAAGAAGAAAAATCAGCTTGCTTTGAAATACCCAGTTCCTTTCTTCTGCAGGCTTTATTGAACGATCATCATTAAAACTGCATTGCTTAACTCTGCTAAGATTTAAAAGCAAAAAGAAAAAAACCAACAAATGGATACCCAAACCATCAAATTTTGCAAATGAGCTTTAGCAGCTCCAGAAACATTTGTTGTTACCTAATTTGGTGACAACAGAAATGCCTGCGACCTCATTTTGTCCTAATGTGTATCAACTGCATATCAATAAGGCTTCTATGCATTATATGCTTCTAGCAACCATACAGTTTGCAATTGCTACTTCAGAAAACATATTCAGATAGTCACCATATCAAGGAGGCATTCTGAAGTGGCTTAAAAGGGCCAACACCTATGTTACATTTTTATACACAGTGAACTGTTCAGTAGGCCTGTGTACTGCTCTAGCTATCCTTTTACCCACAGCTAACTCTAACATGCAAGACAGCTACTTATAAAATGGTAGCACTGCTTTTTTGGGCATATTCTTGCAGTGATGACCTGCAGTTTCAGTGTGATTCAGTACAAACCAGACTTACGGTTTCCTTTGAATTTAGTTGTGTAACTTCAGTGCCAAAATTTGTCAGACCCAGAATCAATTCCAGATTGGTTTATGACCTGAAATGTGTCGTGGAGAACAAATAAGGCTCCTGAGATACTGAATGTGGCACCTCTGTTACATGAAGGGCATAAAAGTGTATCTCAGTACTGCAATCTGAGCAGTTATCTCAGTGGAAAGCTATCCAACCTCACAGTATTATTCAAGCTAAATGAGAAAGTCATATGGTATAGAAAGGCACCAGTGATATCAGAGAGTACGGCTCAAAAATTCTTTAGTATAACCAGACCAGGATGAATGAGGCTTTGAGAAACCTGGTCTAGTAGAAGGTGTTCCTGCACATGGCAGGGGGGTGGTAACTAAATGATCTTTAAGATCCCTTCCAACCCAAGGCATTCTACGATTCTATGATAACCAGAGGTAGTAAACTCTGGCCTTTAATTTCTGTGGACTGCTTCCCATAAAGAAATGTTGGAAAGAGAGAGGCATTTTTCCATATTGAGCACAATTGACTACAGAAGCACAAAATGTTAAATTTTGGTTCAATCAGCATTGTGTGCATACAGACCACACAAAGGACTGGGGAATGCCTTCTTTTTAAGCTGTAAACCATCCACTCGTATGTCTATTGACATTCTTTCGAATCCTCAGTCAAAGAGTATTACCACTGCATTTGCTGTGCCTCTCATTATGGATTACTCTTTGCACTCCAGAAGAACTGTAAGAAATGTGTATTAGGACTACAGCATCCATGTACAAAGATCTTATATATAAATCACAGGTACTGGGGAAGATTTATGCCAGTCTCCACAGCATAGCCTTGTAAACCCACAATTAAGAGCCTTTATTTAAGGAGAAAGATGTCCCTTCTCACTATGACTGTGCCTTTTATTGTAGTTTCTAATATATTCAGAAGTCAGAGTGATTACTGTCATTATGATAATAGGTTACTTCAATGTAATCACAAAAGTGTAAACACAGCATGTATTTATAAAGTACTGGGGAGATGTCCAAATGAGTTCAGAGCAGGGCAACATTTGAATAACTTTATTCCGAACACTTAGTACCTGACATTTTGTCATAGAAGAATTGTATAAGCAGGCTACTGCTGCCATTCAGTGGAAGTTGCTGATATAGCACTGAAATAGTATGCACAAAAGGGTGCCAACACTGCCAGGTAGGAAGAGTTTCTGTGAGAGAGATCTGTGTCTGTTTTAGAGTCTCAAAGAAAGTTTAAAAGAAAAAAACCTAACAACTAAGTAAGTGTACTGCAAGCAAAGAGTCCTACCACCAAGAGATTTTCCCTCTTCCAAGCTCTCCCTGACACAGGAAACATGAGTTGTCTCACGAACCTGATCCTATTGAAAGCCATGAGGGCGCATGGCTTTCTACTGATACTGATACAGCAAAAGAACTGTGGCTTCCTGTTCCTCTTACCCCTACTAGGTCAGGCACTACTTATTTCCAAAAGACCACAGAGGTTGCTTCAACACTTAGAAAATGGTTTAGAAAAGCTTGTTTGTCCAGCCATGTAGCAGAACACCCACCATAGGCCATAGGAATAGCAACCAGCTCATTCTAAACCCACTGCACTATGCAAATCTGCAATAAAGAGACTACAAATCAAACCTTCAACAAAGTACACAAATCACTCTGCAAGAAAGACAGGAAGAACGTACTTCTGAGACAGGGAAAGGTATTACTGCAGCTAACCAATCTGACCCCAAATGCGTGGAGACCTCATAGCAGTCTCCCAGTATCTGAAGGGAGCCTATAGGGATGCTGGGGAGGGACTCTTCATTAGGGACTGTAGTGATAGGACAAGGGGTAATGGGTTAAAACTTAAACAGGGGAAGTTTAGATTGGATATAAGGAGGAAATTCTTTCCTGTTAGGGTGGTGAGGCACTGGAATGGGTTGCCCAGGGAGGTTGTGAATGTTCCATCCCTGGTGGTGTTCAAGGCCAGATTGGACAGAGCCTTGGGTGACATGGTTTAGAGCGATGTGTCCCTACCCATGACAGGGGGGTTGGAACTGGATGATCTTAAGGTCCTTTCCAACCCTAACTATTCTATGATTCTATGATTGCCAAATGACCCTCTTCCTAGGTTTGGCTTCAGCGGGGGCTAATGTTGGAGCAGATCTTTGTGTCAGGGGCAAAACTGATCTTAAGAGTTGTTGTTTTGTCAAGACAATCAAGATAACTGCAGATGACACAGGAAGCAAATGAGAAATGTTTCCCAATGAGCATATGCTCTATATTAAAGCACAGTAAACCGTAAGTGGTGGTACCTCACATTGGTAACTAATGCACCTGCACACTCATTCATTTGATTCCAGGAAGTCTATGGCCAGGAGTGGCCCTCATTGGTGGGAGAGACAGGATGTGACAGCTGGCTCTTTTCTTTCTTTTCTTTTAACTCATTTATGATTCTGTTATGCTACTGTGGAGTAATGGGGGAACCTGGAGACCACCACCAGCACCCCAAATCCTCACAGTTATGTTACAATATTTAAGAAGTTTTAGAGAAAAATGCAGCTGCTACTCCTGGGATGGAATGCACAGTATCTATGCTATGACAGTTCCCCAGGCAACCCTGGGACCTTTGCATCTGCTGTGATAACCTGAATGGAGAGTGGAGTGAAGACACTGCAGCCGGGCTCTGGGTTTCTCCCTGCAGGTGTGGGAACGTGAAGACACCTTCCATGTACTGATAAATCACCTAGCAACTGACAAACAAGGGAACCAAGTGCTGTCTCCTCATCCCATCCCTCTGTCCTGCTCATCAGTCAAAGCCACAGGTAGGCCAAAGACAGCGTGTTTAGGGGTAGCAGTGTCTCGTGCTTTTCTGCTCCAACTAGAAGGCACACTGCTTTGCCCTGCTTTTGCTCTTGTAAAGCACACGGCTAGGTGTGCACCTGGAAAAAGCAAATCCCTAAATCACTTTGCAGAGAGAATTCTTCCCTTCTCAGTGTTCAGTGAAAGACAAACATTAATCTTACAGGTCAACATGTGCCACATTGCCTACATCACTGCCGTGTCATGAACCTTGCATAGAACTGAGCCCTTCTCAGGCAAAAGTCTTTGAGAGGCAGGATTTGGGAGCCGCACCAAGAGCCTGAGTGCAGTTCTGCCCTGTATCCACAGGTGTCAGTAAAAGACCACCACTTCGGAGTTTTCTGTGCCAACCCCCTCTTCCCCCCTCCAACCCCCCACCCCCACCCCCCCAAAAAAAACCCAACACCCAAACCACAGCGTTGAATTGAGACGCGGCAGTTTAACACAGCTGAACCCCAGAGCTTCAGCCCATCACCTGGAAAGCACGCAATTGGAAAAAGGTCTTAAAAAAACACAGTTTCCGGCAACCTCAGGAAAGACGATTCCTGAAATGAGGACAGATGAACAAACCAGCAGGGCAAGTCCCTTCCACAACGACCTAAGCCTTTCCTTTGTGCAGTGAAACCCTGCCTGGTTTCTTTTTATTCCTCAGGCCAGACACCTCCACCTTCCCCATCCTGTGAGTCCCGTCACACAATAAATTCCCACTGCATTGTCCCTTCCCTCCACTGGACCCCGCAGGTCCAAGCTTAACTTCTGTCAGCACTGGATATCTTCTGCCTCATTTTTGGTTTTCCACACCAAACCCATAAAGCTTCTACTCAATTAAAAAGATACAGACTGTCTTCAGCAGCCTTTCTAATTAAGGCCTCCCAAACTGTTACTGCTACTCCGAGAGCTACTGAAAAGGTGAGGGAGAGGAGAGCTCATGTATGAGATGAGAAGCACCTTAGATGTGGGTATTTCATACTCCCTGCTAGCAGCACACACTTGCCCCTTGGTGGCACCAAGACAAGGCAGATCTTAAGGACGACTGTTTGCAGCAGAGAGGGGGTCATGCTTACAGATATCCTCAGGACACACGATCAGCTGTACTGCTGCTCTCTCCATGGGGTCCGCCTGTGCACAATGTTGTGGCATTTGGATCTTTATGACCTCCATCCAGGCAGGGTGCTTGCTCCTCTGGAAACAGATGCAGGATAAAGCATCCCCTCACAGGAATGCCCTGGGGCCATTTGGAGATACAGCTGTATCCTGATACACAACTCCTACACAGCAGCTACAGATGTAAAGCAACTACCCCCTGGGAGGGATAAGAAAGAAAAAAGTCTTTCCCAAGGAGATCACTGCTCTGTGTCAGCCCAGTTGTATGATCAAACGTCTACTGATTATTCATCTATGCAAAAAAACCTCATGTCATGCACCCCTCCCAAGTGGTGTACATGCAGTTCTCATCACAGCTTCCCTGTGTAAAATCCTGACAAGGAACATGCTGTGGTGCTGAATCACCCTCCCTTGTCAGAACAGAGCCACAGACCAAGCTGGGAGCCAGCTCCGTGGATGCTCCAGCCATTTTACTGGCAAAGTTTTATGTCAGAGATGTTATGGCAGGAGATGTTACAGCTCCTCTTATGGTTTGGTTTGTCAGGTGGAAGGAGACTCCACAGGCAACTGCACACAATGAAGAAGCACAAGGCAATAGTTTTATTGGCTGGCTGAGCCAAAGCTATGCAGCTGGATCGTACCAAAGCTGGGACTTGCATCCTTGACAGCAAAGCAGCAAAACCTGGGGTGGGAGAAGCTTACAAGAAAGAGACAAAAAGGCACTATTTCTGATCTCCTACGTCTGGGAGGAGTAAAAAAAATTTACTAGTGTTCACATGGGGCAGGGGGCATTGGAAAGCAGTCAGTACTGCTTCTGCTGCAGATTGCCCTTGCAGCTGCTGTGCTTGCTGGTGTCTGAGCAATTTATTGCATGCTTTAACTAAGTGATAAGTATTTAAGGAGTTATAACTGGATAATTTTGTTGTTGTCTTAGCAAGCTTTCTGTACAGCCAATCTTGAAGAGAAAGCTACCCTGAGTTCTGCAGGAGCTGGTAAATACTGTGCAGCCTCACTTGTTGAAAGGAAGACAGTGTTTTTATGTTTTACTTCAAGAGGTCTCTGGACTCTGCACTTAATCAGTCAAGGTTTCTTTTGAAGTAAGGACTGAGTTAGGGTTTATGGGTTGTCTGCACACAGGAGAAAGAAATAGTGGAGTATCTGTCAGGTACTGCTGCCATTTGCAATCATGAATATAAGCCAGTCCCACAGCAGGCAAATGTCACCTCTGTGTATACAGGAGGCATATCAGCAAAATAAATTAGTTTGTGAAAATACAGTATCATATAATTTGCATTAATGTCTTGGAAAATTGTTAATACATGCATGTCAGCTGCATTCTACATATTAAGTACTTATGCTTCGGGGTGCAAAAGAAACCAAGTAACTTTCTGCTGTTCTCAGCTTCTGGCGCTTTTTTTTTTCAAATTATATGGTTATTTGAAGGCAATAGTTTTATTGATGTACATCTGTGGGTGGCTGTCAGAAGAGATCATACACAGTGGGTTTGCACTGAGCTGCTGCACACCAGTGTTGATATGCATGCTCAGAGATGAAAGCACAGAGGTAAATTTGCTGCAGTAGCACTGCTCAGATGCTTCCTTTAGCAGCCTTCTGTAACTGCAATAATGATTATTATCCCCTCCTGGAAATATGCAAAGTGTCTGGCATTTATGTACCAGATGGAGGCTTTTTGTTGTTTTTGAAAGCAATGGAAGTACATTTCAGAACTCTGAAAGCATAATACTTCATGGTACTGCAATAGCAAAGGGAACAATAAAAATTACTTTTGCCAGTTTATTAATGGAGATGCTTGCTCATAGGAACTCACAAAAGTGTTCATCTCTTTTTTTCTGGAAGTGTCCTGTACCTATTCCTATGGACATAGGCTGAGATAGCTGGGGGTTAGAGACTGGGGACACCTTACTGTGGCCTTTCAGTACTTAAAGGGGGCCTATGGGGACAAACATTTTTGTGGGGCCTGTTGTAATAAGACAAGAGGTAATGGTTTTAAACTGAAGGAAGGTAGATTCAGACTAGATGTAAAGAAGAAATTTTTTACAGTGAGGGTGGTGAAACTCTGGAACAGAGTGCCCAGAGAGGTGGTGGATGCCCCATCTCTGGAAACATTTGAGGTTAGGCTGAACAGAGCTCTGAGAAACCTGATATAGTTAAAGATGTCCCTGGTCATTGCAGACAGATTGGACTTGATGGCCTTTAAATGTCCCTTCCAACCCAAACTACTCCATGACTGATTGGTGCTGTGATTCCAAGATGGTGGAGCCTGGAGCACTCTATCCATTGCAGAAGGCTGTTGGGCAGTACAGTTGGGCCGTACAGTTTTGCTGGGTTTTGCTCCTCATCATGTGGCCAACATACAGGGCACAAAATTTATGTTGTGAAGTTAAAATGCTTCTTAGTGTAATGATGGCTAAAACTGTTGTAAGAGAAGCAAATTTTCCTGGCTGCTGACACAACTGCTGATGCTGTGGTGAATAGTTTCATGCCACGCAGTCCACAACTTCCAGAGAATAGAACAGAGTAGAGCAGAACAGAACAGAACAGGAGTAGTAACCTACCATGTAGCCCAAAAGCTTGGACATGGACAATCTTCGTAGTAGTCATCTACTAAGATTTCTCAGCCAACTATGTACAATTTACATGTTCCAGACACCATCTGCCTGATTATTGTGAAAAAAAGGGAAAACAAAATTCAGACCTTTTGTATCCTACACTTTTCCATTTTATTTTAATATCACATAGAATTTCTCTCCTAGTACTTTTCTTGGGACTTCTTTATTTCTTGCTTTATAAATCATTCTTAAGGCTAACCATTTGTTTTCATCTTCCTTCCTACCTGCTTGCTCTATGAGACAAGTATACATTCTCCTTCAAGATAATGAACATGGATGTATTTTTTGTGCAAATAATTCAGTACCATGGATTTAGTCTCAGGTTAAAGAAACTCTTCTTGGGCAGTAGGATATAACAGCCTCAGCTTTGCTTTCTGTGCGTGGCATGTCTTTTCTGCAATCATAGTTAGAGGGTGGAAGAGAACTCCAACTTAGATAACCTGTATTTAGGGCTACTGGTTATAAGCACTGTCATAGTTTTACTCTCAGTCATGTGGTAGATGCAGCTAAGGTCTTTTACCCTGTATTTGTTCTGTCATCTCTTCTGCTCAAGGATATTTTTTCACCTCATGTTTGTGCAGTGCCTCACATTGTTCATGTGAGGTCAGAGTTACCAGGTGGGAAACTGCATGGGGTGAAAAGGTGCCAGCACTGTATGGAAATAGGGGTTGAGAAATGAGGACTTCAGGTTACTGGGAAAGATGCACAGATTGAAAAATTATGAGCTTTTTGTGGTTGTTTTGGGTTTTTTTGTTAAGAATGTTAACATCTTTTCAGATTGCTAGTTAAAGGTGAGGACTAGGGCTGTGAACTGAAACCCTTAAAACAGATATAAACTTCCCATTATGGAACATTATGAAACAATTTAACTCTCAATTTATTTCACTCTCTGCAGGAGATAAAGTATTCACATGTTCATGTTTTTCCAAAGCCATGGATTAGAGCACACTAAAAGAGTCTCTTCTTTTTTTTCTTTTTTTGACCTGGAGAATTTAGTTTAATTTCTATCTTAGTAAGATTAATTAATAGAGAAATCTGTTAGGGGGGAGGGGCTTGGTTTACAAGACTGTATTCTCCATACAGATGGGTAATTAGACGACTAAATATGATGGTTTGCTTTTATGTCTTTACCAGTGCAAGATGACTTAACTTTCAACAAGGAAATATGCAGACGGAGCCTTAACATTACAGTTGTCACAAGCAGTTCAACATGTTTTGAGTTACACCAAAGGAAATAGCTCCCACAGTGAGATTATGAGTTGCTCAGTCCAAAGCCTGGCTTTGTTATTGCACAGTTGGGGAGGTGGGAGGAAATCATTAAAGTTGCATTACAGGCAAGTAACAAGAAAAAATTTCATTATATCTCTTCTAGTCTGAATTTCTCCCAGTGAAAAAGAACTGAATAGCAACAAAAGTTCTTTAAACAGAGTATGTTTCATTCAGCAGTAATGTGTGAATGACAGGATATAGCAGAATTGAAATCAAGGTGTGAAAATGAAAACTGATTGGATCTGGGGACCCAGGCTGAGTGTATGTGTACTGGAATGGCTCCATCCCTGTCACTTGGTTGATACATAACCAACTTGGAGGAGTAGAGAAATACAACCTGCCTCCTATCAGCATACCTGAGATGTAGGGAAGTGATAGGCTTGTCAGAGTTGCAAAAAGCTGGACATTTCCCAGCCCTGGTCTGTGTTCAGAAACATGCCTTTCAAGTGCATTAGGGCTGTTTTAACGTGAGAGTAAGGCAGGTCTGCTGTGGCAGCTGTCCCTAAGCCCTTTGAACCAGTGCAAACAAGGAGGCAGAAGCACAGCTGTCTCCATAAGGGGTCACTGCTGTGTGAGGAAAGTAGATGAAACTCAGAAAAGTGAGTGGAAAGAGAACAAAAGAAGACCTGCATGAGCGGGAAGGAGAGGGAGGGAGGGAGGTAAGAGGCAAAATGAAGGGACAAGGAGCCTGAATCAGCAAAGCATGTAAGGAGAAAGGCATCTCATTCATGCCTCTATCTCACAAAATATGTAGGAAACAGTCCCAACACATACAAGTAATACTTTTTTACAGAAGATCTTTACAGCCTTCAATGAAACACACACCAACTGACTTGCAGTCTAGGGCCTTTTCCTTTGAGTCTGGGTGTATGACATGCCTGCAGAGCAGTTTGAACTGGAGGCGTCAGAAAGCCACATTGTGGATGCATGTCAGTGCCGACTGCAGCAGTGAATTCCTACAGGTTAGCTCAGGACACCTGGTATGTTTATCTTGCCAGCTCTGCACTTTTATTACTCACTAGAAATGCTGCCAAACACAAGGCAATGTGCTGATACAACAGTTTTTCTTACTCTTAGTTAATACTGGACTTACAGGAATGAGTTATTGTTATCACCATAAACATTTAAAAGAGAGGGAGTTATTGGCAGCATGTAATACTGTATTCATGGTGAATCCCTTTCTCTTCCTGATCTAGCTCACCTGCTCACTTCTGTGGCTTCTGGGATTTGCACTTGCAAAATTTTTTGAATACTTTGATTCAAGGAGCTGCCTTACAAAGAGAAGCATCTGGAGAGACTCATCTTGGTGCAGACTTGAACTGCATTTCAAGCCATGCTGAGTTCAGGGCTGGTTTTTAATGAAAGTAACATTCATGGATATCTATGCAAGAATCAGAAGTTAATCTGTTTTCCAAACCAAATGAGCAAGTAGCCTTTGTGAGATGACTTTGAAGATCCAAATCCAGTCCCTGTTCAGCAGATGTTCAAAAGTGATTCAGTCATTAATCATCCTGTATTCGTAGCACAATCCCTTCTGTAATTCTATAGAGAGTAACATAGAAACCAATGCGCTTCTCCATGTTTAAGAAACTAATTCAAAGCTCTGATTTTCAGCAAGTGGATTGTGATAATTTTGGAAGAACCATTTCTTAAACTAGTCTTTCACAGAGATTAGATGAACATTTTGAGAGCCATACTACAATGTCTGAAGGCAAGACAAATTGAAAAGGAAGGAGGTACTGAAGAATAAGTCAAGAACAGGAGACTGTATCAACTTTTGGCAACATTCAGGATCAATGCTTAGTGATAAAGGGAAGCAAGATTTCCTTTTTCAGTAAGCAAGAACAGGATCTGTAAGGTTCAGGAAAGTGGATTGCAAGCAGACAGGATGGAGTCAACTAGAAAAGTGGAAAATAGTGAAAAATGTTGAAAAAATACAAGTATTGGATACTCTCCCCTCTAAAATGTATCTATCTTCATTAAGCAAATAACATAATATAAAGAAGAGGTAGTCTGCAATGTTTCCAAAGTGAGGTGTCTTACAATAAATTTGCTGTTCAGCTTAAAAGTAATAAACCTACTTGCACATACTGCTTAATAATAATGGAAAGGTTACACAATATATAGCAACACATTTAGGATTTGTTTAAATGATTCAGCTAATGAAGGTAGACAGCAGTCTTTTACATTATTTCATTTCAATTTTATGAAAAATTATTGCCAGCTACCTTTCTGCACCAATTATCATCAGTCCTCATGACAAAATTTTTAAGCTAACAAGTAATGCGCTGTTAAAGAAGAGCTTGCTGCTAGAAAGGAATATGAATTAATTACCTTTTTGTATCTCATGGTTGTAATGATAAAATACTAGCTACTAGGTTGCTGCCTTTTAGGTACTGCCAAACAAAGGAAAAACTTAGATCAGAAAGCACCTATGGAAGTCACCTAATCCAGGCTTCTGCTCCAGGCAGGGCTAACTGTAAAGCTAGGTCAAGTTGCCCAATTCTGAAAATCTGAAAGGTTTGAGATTGCAGTTTCTGTGCTGAAACTGCACCGCTCCCTGCTTCCTTATTGCAGCTTTCACCCATCTGCTTAACTTCTAGTGTTTCACTTCAGAGAAAATTCTGGCTTTCTCATCTCAACATACTCCCTCCCTGCTCCCATGGGGCTGAACAAGCACTCCTCTCCTAGATTTTTCTCATACACCATGTGCTCCAGCTACAGCTATTTGAGCTCCTCTTACCTATTCAACTTATTGACACCTGTTTTATAATGGAGAGCTAAAATTCAACACTATTGCTGTTAAACTTGAAACTGCTGGTTTCAAATGACAATGCAGCAGCAATAAAGAAATTTGGCTTTGCAAAGGCAATTGGGTAATACGTAAAGCTGGGAGAAGATGGAAACAAAAAACAGGTGGGAAAGAGAAAATGAGTGTGAATGACAGCTAGAGAGCAGCACTTCTGTATGAGAAATAAAAAACCTTATACAGAATGTAGCTATTAACTATTTCTCCTATGGGTGTGCAATCAGTAATGTGGGTGTGCAATCAGTTCACAGATGCCAAAAGGTGAATTTCTGCCTTTTTCCATACCCCAGCTGCCCATTTCTAACTGCTCCTCCACTTGGGTCCAGGAGCTGAGCAGCTGCAAGATGAACCAGATCAGCAGGAAAAGGAGAAAAAAAAGTTTCCTTCTCTATTCACACTGTGGCCATTTGAATTTGAGTGCTGAATTGAATGAGAAGGGAGAGAAAAGGGGGCTGGAAAGGACACAGGGCAGTCACTGTGAGCTGGGAGGTAGGCACATATTCCCTTGGGTAGTGGTTTATGCTGACTGAAAAGCACTATTCAAGAAGCTAAACTACTTATCACAATGTTTAATAGGACCTGAGGAGTAACTGCACAGGGCTTGAATTCTGCTTATCTTCAAGGTCAGATTATTGAAGGTTTTGAAGGGTACATATACCTGTGAAATCCAGGGGCTGAGCCTGGACAGAAATGTAGTTCTGGCTATGTGCAATAACAAAAATATAAAGACAGTGATCAGCAGCTGCATTTTTAGAGGAGAAACCTCTGAAATTGGACTTTTAATATTTTTTTCTGTGCTTCAGACAAATGGATTCAATGATTAGCGTAGTAAAGGATAATAAAGATAAGTAGGATAATAAAAAAACTGATATCAGGACTGTGGGACATCCTACTTATGAGTTATAGCGTGGATCAGGTGGATAGAAACAGGTATCAGTGGACACACGCTTTCAGGGATTGTCTTCTGGGATGAGGGAGATGGGGAGGCAGCTTCTAACAAATTACCTGGGAAAACAAAGCATTATCCATCAAGCTAGTGTGAGGTGTCCTGCAGGTGTATGGCTGCAGGCTCACATTTCTTCTTCCTCCAGAAAACAAATGATCAACAGCAGAAGTATACTAAATTGCTGACACAATGAATTGGAGACAAAGGTTCACCTTCAACTTTGCAGGTAAAATACCATTTATGCTTTCCTGCTTTGAAGGCAATATGCCAGGAAGGAAAGAGGAAGAAAGACATTATTTCTCTCAAAGACAACAGTGTTGTTTTAGTTAGAGTATGTTATATTGATTCACAAGACAATAAACTGTCATTCAGGTTCATCTGTTAATATCAGTAAGTGAACTTTGTAATTCTTACAATCCTCCTTTTACTGAAGCCTGATTAAGTGAAGTGGCTCAGGAATACAAGACAAGGAAACTAGTCACTGTGGTGTGAACTCACTGGCATTTAGTCCGTTGCTATTAAGATATCTTAATAGCTGTTATATTTTTTTCCTCGTGATTGTGAAGTGAACCAAGAATTTCCCTCTTCTAAGCCTACTCATTTCCAGGCTAAGTTTCTTCCTGGCTATTTCGAATATTTGTTTTCCTTGTGCTTCCATCAGTAATAATTTTAATATTTCTTTTTCTTCCCCTCTTGGTGTTCACGTTGATGTGTTTGTAGACAATAACCGTATTGCCTCTCAGCTTTCACTTTGCCAAGTACGACATGTCCAGAACTTTCAGTTGCTTCCTGTACAACAGGCTCTTGATTCACCTGTTTACTTTATAATGCTTCTTTGTGTCAGCTGCAGGCTCAATGGAACCTTGACCAAGGTAACATAAGTCATGCATGGCAGGATAGCTTTTGAGTAGGGATATTAATGCTTCTACATTCCTGCAGAAGAGATCTTTTTTGATGCCTCTTACTGTTGTATCTGCCTGTATTACAGTTATGTCATCAAGCCATGAGTGTCACCAGCAGTACTGCAGATTTAATTTTTACCCCTCTTGTGAGGCCACCTGTCTATGAAGTGTTTATCTTTTTCTGCAGTGCTTTGTTGGTTCCTAGGAACTTGAGCCAGCTTGGTACAGCATACATTACCTGCCTCTTATTCCCCTTTTCTTTTTCCACTTTTCTGCTACCTTTATACTTTTTTCTTTTGCTTTCCCTTCCTTGGGCTTTCAGTCAAAAGCAGTGGTTTTCTTACCTTCTTTTTGAGTATTATCATATCATCCACCAGCTCAGCAGCAAATACCTTAAGGATCTATCCAAAACAAAAATCTATGTTATGCAGTATAGTCTCACTAATGTTGACTCTGCCTCCAGCATCACCCACCAGCTCTGTTTCTACTTAGGGTTTCTAGTTCCAGCCCCACCAGCTGTACTGCTTAAAAACTTCCTAAACTTTATACTCCAAAGAATAAAGGTGGGGTTTCTGCCTTTTCCCAGTGTGGCTATATATCCCAGCAAGAGGTAAGCAGTAGGGTGCTGGACCAGGAACACAGCTTTTACCTCCTCTATAAAAAGCGGCTGGAGTTGTTGATGCATTTGGACCTCCATGCTGTTGTAGATCAGGTTGTATCTTAGATATGTACAGATCAGTCTGTATCACCTCCTTGACCAGAAACAGTGCTCACTCTACTTCTCCACAGCTGATGGAAGGGCTCAGCCAGTAACTTCAAAAGAGGCCCACTCCTTTCCTGCAGATAATTGGTGACCATCCTAACCAATGCATCTTCTGAGGTGGGAAGTGCACATTAGCCCTGGGGGTAAGGCTGGTGAATACAAAGGAGGCAGAATTGGCATGTGCATTCTGTAGAGCATGACATGTTCTCCCATATATGGGAGGGATCTTCAAATCATGACAAGCAATGCCAGTACAGTATTCTGTATCGGCCTCCAAGGAGAACAGAGATCCTCTCAGA
Organism: Neopsephotus bourkii; assembly: GCF_033783945.1. Lineage (NCBI taxonomy): Eukaryota > Metazoa > Chordata > Aves > Psittaciformes > Psittacidae > Neopsephotus > Neopsephotus bourkii. The sequence goes on from NW_026900732.1 coordinate 41,673, forward strand.
GGTGTGAAGTTAGTGAGTTTTGCAACTGGATTGTCAACTGCTGGCGGTGCAGTTCAGATCCTCAGTCCTAACACGCTCCTCTTTGAATCACCAGGGAGGTATCAGTATCCTGCACTCCATTTTCCCTTACAGCAGCCATCTAGATATAGGTCTCCTTGCTTCACACATTAATGAGCAGCGTTGTGTATATACTTCCTGCCAGTATCAGGTTTCTGAACTGAAAATTGAAGAGCACTAGGAGTCTGCTGGTGCTCTGCTGATGCTCCTGGATCCACTCCCCAAAATGCAGACCGTCATCTCTGACCTCCACCTTCTACTAGGAATTTCTGTATTAGTCTGCCCTCTGGTTTGTTGTTTTTTTTTTTTAATGAGTATGGCTGACCCATTCTCCCTCAGCCATGGCTGTTCATTTGCACAAAACTGAAAAATTTACACAGTGAAACCTTTCTGTGAGCTAACGACTATAGATTTCTTCCATGTGTTTCACCATCTATTGCGCAATTGTGCTAACTACTGCCTAGGCTGCTGCACTGTCCCCTTTGGTTTTTTTATTTAATTTATTTTGATTTTGTATTTTCTTGTGATTTCCAAGCCCCTCGTTTGCTTGTGCAAATTAGATATACTGTAAGAAGGGCTGAGAACCTGATTCTTCACAAACCTGACTGCATGAATGATGGACTGTTGATGCTACCTCGAGTTCTGAACAACTTGCTTGGTCCAAATCAGAGGTGGGTAAACCACTGCAAACAAAAGCACATACCAAAGACTGCACTGCAGTTAAAAAAAAACAAAACACAGCTATTTGTAATTTCTGACACCAGATTCACTCTTGAAAATAATTGCTAGAAGTTATGTCAAGGCTTTGTTACCTGGGACTATTTGTTGGTTTCATGTAAAACTGTGCTACAGGATATTTCCTTGAAACTATAGCAGAGCTTTTGGGTCTTTCCTACTTAAAACTCTGAAAAGTTACACCTGTAACAATTAAACTCTAACTATCTGTTAGCATCTGATACTTGATTGTAGAGCTTAGCCAACCTCCTGGAATGATGGAGGTCAAATAAGAGTTTCAGGAGATTCAATCTAATTACATTATAATATTCAACCAAATTTGAAAGCAAATATGAGCTCCTGCTTTAATATTAAACCTTCCATTACCACCAAAGAGCTAGTTGTAAGATTTTTGTGCTTTGTTAGAACAAGAGATATCAGCAGTTCCTTCAAAGTTCACTTCTAATCTGCTTTTGACAAAACTGATGAAGTCTTACAGCCATGCCTGAAGACCTGACTTCACTCCTTTTGCCAATGGTAAATAGGCATCAGTGCCAACAGGACTGCGCTTCAGTGCCTTCCTCAATGTAAAACTAAAGGTAGATCAAACAAGTGCCAAGTGTAGTTTTCACCTTTCCTAGAGGAGGACAGCACAGTTCATATGGCCAATGCCATATGTCATATGTTTGCATGCTTCTCTGAGGCCTGTTTGGAAGTATGCATAGAAGCTATATGTTGTGCTTTGATTTCTTGCACAAAATAGTATTTTACCTGTAAGTTGATAGCAATGCATATGCTATTCAGAACTTTCCTATGTTCCTGGATATCATGCAAGATGTGATATTTTAAAAGATGTGAGTATAAGACAAATACAGCATGCTTGTATTTTCACTGGTAGGTGATTCCTTTATAAACTCTTGCAGACAGAATGATGTCTACTAGTATATTTTTGGCACAGGAAACTAGCATTCTCTTTCTAACAGTAAGAAATTAGAACAGAAACCATTGCATCTGCTGAGAACACCTTAGCTTCATCTCAATATTATTTGTTAAAACTCAAATTTCTCAGTGATTTTAAAGATACCTGTATTTTCCTTATTGTAAGTCTTAGTATTTATTGCTTATTTGTTCTACCCACTTCTGGGATAGACCATTCTCAACTAATAGGGGAAATTTTGCTGTAAAAATGCTATAGCTTATTCTTTACAAACTATTTCAGCCCTCCTCCTTTTAAGTATTTATATAATAAACTGAACTGTTTTTTTTTATATAGTTCAATCATTCATTCACAAATAGCATCCAGACCTCATAACACCGAAGTGTCTCCAAAGACAAAGACTGTCCTTGGCTGTGCTCACACATCTAGATTTGCATAGATATCAGCAAACTCATAAGCTGGGAACTAGCCTGTGAAATACAGTTTTGATGCTTGCATTGCTTCTACTATTAATGCATTCCCAAAGACTATAATGCTCTCAAAATCATTGTGATTAATTCAGGTATGATACAGAGAAAAGACTATGTCTGCAGAGCTTAAAATAATTTTACATGCTCTCAAATGCAAATTTTTAATGAATTACTAAAGAGAGACCCATTGGTAAAACTGCACTGAATTATTGACAGGAACGTAAAATACCCTTTGAATCATTTAGGGTGCTAAATATAAGAGAAGATAAAATGAAGACTGGTTTTCAGTTCATTAAAAAGGATACATTTCAGACTAGGGCAAAACATAATCTTGAAATTTCTGGTGAAATACAATCCTTTAGTGCCAGTAGCACAAGGGACCTGTAATATGATATATCATGTGCTATAATATGATATGCAGCTGGTACTGCTATATCCCACATATTTCCATTAAAATATCTATTTTATCTATTTTTAAATTTTCTGAGTTTAATGTTTTCCATTTTATTAGCATTTTTTAAAATGTGGATTTGTTTGAAAAAAAATCATTTAAATGTGTCTGATATCACTAATTTCTTTTTAAGTTTCATAACTCCAGCAAGTGGTTCGTGAGAAAACTGCCTTACAGGTTTCAACAGGATGCAGGATAAGCAGTGACCTTTCCAAGTGACATACAAATTGCAAAACAGTCGCAGTTGTCAAATCGTCCAGTGGAACATCCATTAAGTTAATTTTCAATCACACTTCCTAAGAATTGCTTTTTGTGCGTCTGGACTGCTACCTTTTGACCTTGGTCTGAAGCCAGTTCTACTCAGCAACCTTTACACCATGTTAGCCGTTCCCTTTTCTCACCTGACCCTCATTAGAAGCAAGTTTCTTCCTGTTTTCTACAAGAAGCTGGAAATCTGCTCATCCAGCCTGATGCAGTCCAAGACACAGCCAGTAAAACAGTCAAGCTGCAAAATGTTAGGGTAGTTGAAAAAGGCCAAGAACAACATTACAGAAAATCTTAAGTGACAGAAAACAGGAAAAATAATGGCATACTGAAAATTAAACAGCATTGTGGGGCTATTTCAGCTCCTCAGTTTGTCTTCCTTTTTCTCAAATACATCCTACATGAGATTCAGTAATTTGAAATCAAGTGTTTTCTTCAAGGACAAGATACCCATAGCCTGTTGTCAGGGACTTAACCGGCCTCTTGCAGAGAGCATTGATCTTCCTCAGCTTGCAAAAATAGGAAGATGTGCAAATGTGAAACAATTGGCAGACATACAGCCTCACCATAAGAAAAGGTCCTATATTTCTTGTCCCGCAGCACCACAAGGGACTAACACCTCATTCCCTGGCCACCCCTCCATCCACAGGTGGGGTCACTGTTGAGCAGTCCCCAGTTCACTGCACCGCAAGACCAATCTTCCTGTGGTGGGCTTATTCTGCCTTCACAATGCTGCAGAGCCAGCAGCTGCCACTGACAGGTCTCGCTTGCTTCTCTTGAATTTTGTATAAGGGAACTGGCTGGGATAGAAAATTAATTTGTTTTTCTGAAGCTGAAGTTTATCATACAAACCAGTTCTTCCCACCATGTGAGGTGTAGCCTCATTAGCTTTTGATTCTTCTAAGAGTCATTTTATTTTTGTAACTTCTTCATTAGCGGTTTTTCCTAATATTTCTTTTTATCTCTTTTCCTGGAACAGAACAGGAATGTATCTGAATTCTTAAATGTTTTCACATAGCCATAATATAACTTCCTGCCTAGCTTTTTCTGTGACGATTAACTTAGCCTACATCATAACAGACATGATGTTGTCATGTTCCGCTATAAAATCAAAGCATGCAGATGAGTGAGAGTACAGACCAATAAACAGAAAACAGGAACAAAAATGTGTTTCCATTAGAACAATTATTTCGGTAAGTACTGTGTGGTAGCAGAAGGACAAGTACTACAGAAGATGTAAATTACAGTAACTCCTTAAACTTTGGATACCAGTCATGAATAACTCAGTATTCATGTGTGTGTGCAATCTGTATGATCTGAAACATCAAAAGTAAGCCAGAAATAAGAAAAACTGGAAACAGGGTATAGGTGTTCCTGCATAGCTTTGAGCATTGATCCTTTTGAAAATCACTCAATACAAATTGCTGGAAGACAAAAGAGAATGATGCTAAAGGAACTGGGGTACAATTGAACCTGCAGACAAGAAGATGTCTTGTATGCCTATAACCTTTTCTGACATTATGCAACGCTGATTTCTTTCCTTTTATTTACTAAAGTCATTGATTATATCACATTGTAAGGTAGAATTTACCCTTTTTCAAAGAACAATTAAAAGCATCAAGGCAGCTGAATGATGTGTTAAAAAAAAAACAGATGGAGACCAAAATCCACTTCAGTGGATGAAAATGTAGTTAAAAAGGAAGTATATTTTCCCTTTCAACTTTAAACAGGGAGTTATGAACACTGCCTTTGTTGTTGGGGTTTTTTGGAGAAGGGGGCTGTTCAAAACAAATATAGGTCTCATTCATAAACCAGCTAAGTGTGTAAACCATTGCAAATTGTTACATGCAATGAATGCAGCTGCTCAGTATGCACTCCAGAAATTTACAGAAGCAAAGGGATGGTGCAAGATGTTTCTGTTTCCTTCCTTAAAGTAGATGTAAGATTGCAAACTAATCCCAAACAGCTTATGAGTACGTCAAAGAGTTAATGAGTATCTTAAAAGATACTCATGCTTCTCTTAATTGTCCAAAGGCCAAATGATTCTGAAGCGTATAAAATAACAACGCATGAAGATGAGAAGCACAGCTGAGAGAGCCAGCAAGCAAACAGCAGGCAGAAACCAAGTGCTGTGTCTGCTGGGAAAGATGCCAAAAGGTGCTTTTACCTTCATTCGTCTTTTAGTGTTCTTACTCAGTTTCTCCACTATGTGTCTGGGGGTCTTGTGCATTTCAACGAGTTCTTCTACCTGCAGATGTGGAAATAATGAGCTGGCGTTTTATTGCCTGTTGGCTTTGGGGTTCTTTCTCCTTGTGGCTGGCATTTTCTGGAGCACTTTCCATGAAGTCTTGAAATACAGGGGCCTCAGCAGCATCTTCATACTAAATCCAAGCCTTAGAGAGCTACGTGTCAGCACTACAGACAGGTATGTGTTGCAAACTGCTGCTGCTGAATTGAGAGGAAGGTATGCTGTTTTGCAAACATACTGTGAGGTGGATGAAGCAATACAAGGTGTTTATTAAATAAAACATATATAGCCATTTTATTGTATTTCTCTGGAGACAGCTGTAGTGTGACATTTGATTTACTAGAGAAAGCAGCAATGTGAACAAACAGCAGTTTGTGCAAGCAAGACACAAGGTAAGGTATTCTACAGGAAACTTAGCAGGTTGCACAGCGTAGTCCACAGCCATGCATGGAGGCAGCAGGTGCAGCTACACTGACTTGATGGAGCTTCTGCAGGAGCATCCTTAGCTCCATCTCAGCAGACAATCCCAGATGTGCTGCTGTGGGATAGGTACTCATATTACTTATGAACAATGAGGTATGCAGGGAGCTTCAGCTCTCTACATGCTTTTTACCGAAGTGCTCTTGTCAAAAGACTGATACTTTGAGAGATTTTCTTAAACTGATTGGCACTAGGCCTGACAAAAGTCTTTAACATTCTGACTGAATGCATAATTTTTCCTGTACTGCTGTGGAATCTGCATCAGAAATACTGACAACAGGTGCTCTAAAGACACTACAGAAATGGTATCCAGCAAATTTTGGTTAGATAAGCAGAAACATGCAAAATGAATTTTGAAATTGGAAAACCATGATCATTGTAATAATTGATAAATTACTAATTTAACCTACTTTGGACAATGACCTCTTTCTTCTTCAAATCAAACATTTCTTGGCCACTTGCTGAAATACGTACAAACATGAATGTTTGCACACCATGGGTGGGAGCTCTTTGTGGGGAAGGGTTTTTTTTTAGAATTCTGTGGTTTAATAGCACATTTTGTAGAAAGACACAGGTAATTATTAAAACTATGCCGTTGTTTTATAGTAATGTATTCCATTGATCTAAACCTAGATCAATCTAGATCAATAAAAACCTAGGTTTTTATTTACAGTTTAAGACTCACTGAAACTTTGGAAACCTAACAGACAAAGCATCCGACTTAGCTCTCTGAAATAAATCACATTTCACCATGTGTTTCTTTTTGGTTCGCTTTTCCTCAGGCCTGATTTCTATCCACCCCCCTATGAGTACAGCACAGATCCTGAAAAACAGACCAGCCCATTGCCAGTTGCCTCTGCACTAAAACAGCAAGAAGTCTTCAGTATCCCTCCACCTCTGTATAGTGAAAGCAGCGCGGAGTTCATCAGTGAAACCAATGAGCAGGAACAGCCACCACCATATGAATTGCTTGCGCAGCAGCTACAGCAGGAGCAAACAGATGACCAAAAGCCAAAACCTGAAGGGGAGTCAAATACTCATCCATTCACACAAGAAAACAGTTACCAACAGGATGCAGACAGACAGGGGACCTCAGAAAGAGCAACGGCTGTCAAAACACCTGAGACAGGCAGCAGTCAAAGTCCTGCAGCTGTGAAACAAAGAAAACTGGAAGAAGACGTATCAGTGATCCCTAAACAGTGCACCATGTAGGCTAAAATTGCCCAGGAAAACCATTGACTATTTGTGTGTTTGAGTGGAGGTGGAGGGGATATATATACATGTGTTCAGTATTTCAAAGCAGAATGAATCTCCATAGAGATAGAAATGATGAGGCTGTATCTTGTAACAGTGAACATCACTGGCAATAGGAATTTCCTATGCTGCAAGATAAAAGCATCATGCTGTAATTAATCTTAAATGTCTTGTGCCTCAAATGGAGTTTTGTCTGAAAGTCTTTGTGGTTTTGTAACATTAGCTGACTTGGGAAACCTACTAACTCAGCTTTTATTTGGAAATTGTAAATTATATTTTTAACTGATTATTTTTGTATCATATGCCTTCCAAGTTACCTGGTTTATTTTGGAATAGTAACAGCCGGTATTTTACCACTGAATTCATGAATAAATTTTGTATTTAAAACATTCCTTGCTTTTGCTTGTACGATACGACATGTTCATGATTCACTATAAGCACACAATACAACATACTTAGTACCTTTCCTGGCTACCAAAGAGACAACCCTTGTCATGCTCATAGCTCCTAGCAGGAAATTACCAATTGCAGGAGGAAAAACCTTCTCTGAGTCCTCTGAGCTGTCTCTAAAAGCACTTGTTTCCACTGCAGCCTATTGGAGATTGTGGGAACTAGAAAAGGGCTCCTGTGTCCTGTTTCTGACACTAGTGGCATTGCGGTTAGAGAACAAGTACTAGAAAGAGGACAGGCTTAGACTCAACCTTTTTCTGTTACAGGTTTCCTTCCTTCCACAAAATCACTGAGGCAAATTTGCATCCAGGCCACTGACATCTATAATTGCAGATGACAATAAAAATTTGATGGAGGTTCATTCAGATTTGGACCCACAACACTGACTATAGGTGTTTTTTCTTAGAAACCCTATCATGGTTTGGGTTGAAAGGGACTTTTAAAGGTCATCTAGTCCAACTCCCCTGAAGCGAGCAGGGACATCTTCAACTGGAGCAGGTTGCTCAGAGGACTCTCCAGGCTGACCTTGAATGTTTCCACAAACAGAACATACACTACCCCTCTGGGCAACCTTTTCTGTCTTTGTTGCAGAACAAGTGAGACATAAAAATTACTATGGTTTCCAGATGCCCACATACACCAAGGCAACAACTTTACCATTATGGCTACCTATACACCAGAAATGTAAGCCATGATGGTGATATTGAATATTATAAAATCATTCTTAGACTATGCTCCCTTCTCACTTTTACTTCCTTTTTCCCTGTTCCCTCTCTAAAACCCATTGTTGTGTTACTATTATTCTTTTATCACATCTATCTCTTTCCAGCTGAACCCAGCAGTTTGTCCTCTCCTAATCCTCTCCACCACTTGCTGCCTCTTTCTCTGTTCTGGGTCAGCCCTCTGCTAATGTACCTTGAGATAGTTCTCTCACTAGTCTTTCTGAATTCCTTTTTTTCCTCTTCCTCCAGCATGCTGGGAGTTTATCTTTGTATTGCTGGGTACAGAAAAAGATGAGGCTTTGGGAAACAGAAATACTGTCCAAGTAAATGTTAGTGCAATCATAGCTGAACAATGGATCAATCTTGCAATTTCCAGACTTCCTGAAACTGCTAATCCAACAATAGCCACAAATGGGTCTGGGTTTCTGTCATAGCACCCAGATACTGTGATATTAATACAAACAGTAATGGTTTTCGCTTTGCTAGGTGTATCGTCTGTGTTTAGGAGCCTTGCATCTTTGCATAAGCTTACCTATGTTGCTCTTTTCCAACCATTCATTTCTCATGTTAATAAGTAAAAGACCACAGGAAAAGCTGTACCCTTTATGAGATTATGGCTACAGGCCTTCCCCAAATACACCAGCTATAAAGATATACACTGTGCTTCAGCCTTAGAAAGTTTTATTTGTCTTCTTGTATAGAAAAGCAATCAACTGGTGCAAAATACCAGTTGTTACATATTATCAATATCCATTCATTAAAAAGGGATGGTGAATGGACGTGGGGTTAGGCTAGTTCTGTTTGACAGCTATGCAAAACTGCACACAAACAGCCATTTTTTACATTTCAGTGCAGGGGCACAACTATTGTTTCTGAAGCCCAGGATGAAGGTCAGTACTGAGATTTTAAAACATATCCTTTGTTCACAAAGACTGTCTTCATGAAAGCAAACTTCCATCTACTGCAGCTGGTGCTCTAGTGACTTTCTGATAAAAGCACCAGTCCTGATTTACTCCTCAAAAGTCTTCCCACTGCACGTTGAAAGACACCTGGCTTCAGTATCTCCCTTTTCAAAGTGCAAGTTGTAGTCCCAGAAGTTTGGAAAACAGGACACTTTCCAGTATAGCTAGTTCATCATGTGATCAGAAATTATTTCATTGTCAGAGAATGTGTAAAAGATTTTAGAAGTTCTTGGACTCCTTTCAGAATGTTCTTTCCTGTGGCCCAGTAATTTGAACTAAGTGTCATAATCCAGAATATGTTTGACCATGCCTGATCCAGTAGTTAAGAGCTTACTATCCTGCACCTAGAGGAAGTTGATCCATAAGAAAAATGAAAGATTAGTTAAACAAGATTTCTATAAATATGAATATTCTTACAGTCAAAAGTAGAAGTCCAGACTGTGTGAGAATGCCCCGGAGGTCTCCACAAAAATCTTTATAAAAAACTAACAGCTTCAAATCCCCTTTGTTTTATGTGACTACCAGTCGTAAGGTAGAATACTATGTGACAACATTAGTACCTGATTTGTTTACAGTAATTAAGTACATTATGTAATTGTATTAAAGGCATTTTTATTAGGATGCTTGAAAGTGCAGTGTCTTGTCCACAATTATGTATTAAGACAGAAATACAGCATTACTCTTTATTGTGTACTAAGTGCCATAGCAATTTTTTGACAGAAGTGTTGAATCAAAACATTCTCCTTTGCTGAAGTATTATATAAATTGCACTAAACTTTGACAACCATAACAAATTGAAACACACTGCAAAGAGGCAAGTTGTACCTTGCCACCTTGATGAATGATACAAGTGACCACACTGTTCCCAAGGAAGCAAAGCTTTCAAACAAGTCACATGCATAAAGTGTTTTTTTTTCTTCTTCTTCAGGACACAGTATTGTAGCTAGAACTGAAGTATCATTTCACAAGCATAAAAATGTTGATGCCCATATCCCCAATATCCCTCTCAGATCTATGCCGGGATGTTGATTCACCCTTTGCACTCCCCAGATTTCTTTTCCACGATCCACTGTTATGAAGAATCTAACACAAATGGTGAATCAGACAAGTATCTCTTATTTAATTCATCAGCGTTTGTTTTCATTTCCTCTTCACTACACACTTCACTTACCACTTTGAGGTAAGTGGCGCATAAGTATTCCAAAGACTTACAGAACTTTCATAATAACTCTTTCATGAAAAATTGCTGAACTTGCAGTGATTACCTCTCTAAAACAGTAAGCACCAGTATCACCTCCTGACATGGAGAATATGCAAAGGCCAGCCAGATTCCAAACCCGACATATTGCTGGAAGGTCACAATCAGCTTCTATAGCCCAAATGCCTTTCTTCGGAGAAAACAAAAAACCCACAGTCAAAAAATCAGGAAAATCTAAATACGTAAGTCACATTGATATGCTTTAAAAGCAGGGGTAAAAAAAATATGGGATAACCCCTTCTTTGGGAGCCTGTGTAAGTGTGTATACAACACTGCTGCCAGCGTGTGTGTGTGAGCACTGGAGAGACAGGAGAGGAAGAGTGGTGTCAGGTATGGAAACACACCCTTTGCAAACCGCAGTATACAGCCCTTATGCCTCGGACATGCTCTGTATACCTCTTTGTAAACCAGCAAGAAGGTGACAAGAACACCAAACAGTATTTACCAAGCATGTCTTTGTTTTGCAACTTCTCCCCCCTCTTCCTAACTGAAATCTCCCCAACTTTTATCACAGCATTCAAAATCAAGCAGTTTTCCTTTTCTGACACATTCCCGAGAACAGTTGAAGGTTAAGGCCTCTTTCTTTGGTTATATTGTTATCTGAAATTAAGATATTGCAGGTAAAACAAAATCAATACACTACTGTATTTGCAGATCAATGCAAATGAATATGCTCAATATTATACTGAATGTTTCTTCCCTCCCTACCTCAATCCCCAGGAAAACTTATAATCATACAAGGCACAAATGGCTAGCATGTTTCAGCAAGATCCTGTCTCTTCCTTGCTGCTTTGCTTTTGGCCCTGGTTTAACAATCTTCTGTGGCTTCAGGTGATGACAGTGGGTCCCTTTCGCCCTGTCCTCTCATGAATCTGAGATATTTTCAGTGCGATTGCTATAAGAGGACTCAGCACAGCCTAAAGAAAACAAATACATTGAATTAGATGAAGCAGAAATATCAAGACACATTTATAAATTCTCCTTTAATTGCACTATTATAAATAATTCAAAAATAATTTAGTAACAAGCAGCACTAACACAGCCAGAGTGTCTGTATTGTCATACTTGATACAATGAGTATCGTGCTGAACATGTGTTTTATGAAGTGTTATACCGAGTATACCTAAGCTATGCAGAAAAAACAGCAAATACACTACATTGATAAATCTCTATGTAACAAGAACTGTGTAGCTCTTGTGACATCTGCTGTACATAGCAACCTAGAAATCAAAAAAGTAGCATTATTTCTATTCTGATGAGTGGAAGCAATGTAGATGAGATTTTTTTCTGTGAAGTTTAGAGTCAGAAGGTAATGTAACAATTACCTTAACAGAAATCATAAAAGTGTGTGCTGAGTAATATTTGTAATTGTATTAAATAAGATAATACAATTATTAGCAGCATGAACTCTCAAGTTTCAGGCTACAGGCTTATTTACTGGCCATATGTATAAAACTGCCCAGATAGGTAAGTGCATAATAGCGATTATGATAGTACATGAGAACCAAGTGAAATACATTTTTTCACATGTCAACTGAATCTTCTCTTAGTTAATTAAATGATATGCAAAGATAAATAGGCAGAGCCGAGTTTTCAGTGAAAACTTTACTTTCAGAGAATCATGTATTGATTACTAAACTAAGGTTTCCCACTGCTGCCTCTTTCAAATGAATTACATTCTGCCTTTAAGCCTGGCAGGTTTAAATATAAAATCAAACAAACCAGTAATTCTGGAGAGCTTAAATTTGAAGGAATCTTTTTTATAAGCTTAATATAATCAATACTTTGAATTCGCTTCAGCCATCTAAGGCCAGCTGTTCTGCACCTCACAACAGAGGACGGCAGGCATGAGAGCTGAAACAGGAGGAAAATGTAAATGCTGTGCTGCACAGAAACATGTTTGCAACACATTAGTTCTTTTCTAGTATACCCAATGAGCTTTAAGTGAAGATTAGGTTTAATTAATTAATTTCCTTTATTCATGAGGTATTTTATAATCACTGCCACATGAATTAATTTTTCTTACATTCCTTTCCCGTTCCAGCTGATGTAAAATTTATCCACTGTATGGCTTTTGGCAGAATCAGAAGCTAAATTACCTGAATCACACAAATATGCTGTGTAACTTGAGTGTGATCAAACAGATGGAAATCTCCATATCCCATGTGCCCCTCAAAGAAAATCTTATGAATAGTAAAGGCAAAACTTTATATGATTTCTCTGGACAGTAGTGTGCATTTTAACAGTCAACCAGAGCCATGCTAAAAGATCCAGTGATGAAAAGAGGTAACAATACTCTAGCAAACTACACTTGTGCTTAGGGTTGCAAGAGTGTCATGACAGAACCATGCAGAAACCTTTAATTTTATCCCTCATAAGATTAGGGATAACATACTGGATACAAGGACTTCTAGGTTACTGATTTCTAAAGTTCACCCTGCTCTTGGACAAACTTCACATCACAGACAACTGCTTTATATAACCATTATATATATATATATATATATACATATATATATATACACACACATATACACAATCATATATAAATCATAATCCTTTCATATGCTGACCTGAATATCAGTTTGTTTTTTCCTGTGCTACCTGCCATTAAAAAATTGTCTCAAAAATTCAGTCTTTGATGACAGTCTTTTGATCAAGACACTTTTCATCCCAATTATTTTTCTTTTACTTGGCTTGGCTTTTTGAAGGAAAATGCGAAGAAACAACTCCTGCCCCAAAACCTTTTTTTGGTTGCTGCTAATCTAATGATTCTGAAGCAAATTAGCATATATTTCACTAGTTTTTGGCAAAAGGAACTGCACCATTTGTTATTTACTGCACACTGTTTAAAGAGTAACTGATACAGTCTTCATAGGTCTGCGACAACACTTATTTACTGCTGTTGCAATTCACACAGTGAATAATACTGCAAACAGAGCTAGTTAATCCATATTCAGAACAATTCAGTTTATTCACTACACTGTTCCTAGGGCAAACAACTTTGCATAATGGGTCATTTGTTTCTTGGTCTTTGTATATGAAACTTCCTGTTTGAATCTTATCCCAATTCAGTAATATATCCAGGTGGCTAGACAAAGGACAAGAAGATATTAGCCATGTGTTAGGATCTGCAAAGAATGAATAATGAGTTGATCCATAAAATAAAGCTATAAATGAGCCTAAAGGTCAATAAACCATTGTTTTAATATTTCATGCCCATTGAATGTATCTCTAGATTTTCCATCTGCATTAAACTTCGCACAACTAATAACGGTCTTAACTTTAGAAAAAGATAAATGCCAATGCATAAAGGTTCAAGGCTTCAGACAGAACTGTTGTTTGTTATAATGAACTGAACCTCCTGAAATTGCTATTTGTATGCCTATTTGACCAGTTAAACCCAAGAAATCATCTTTTTAAGGAAATCTTGCAGCTAGCTGGAAAGCAACTTTCTCAGTAATGCGCAGCAATGAGGGGCATGACCAGTGACAAGGAGCATCAATGGAGTGCTCCTCTGTTCTAGGGGAACATTTTAGAAAAACTTTGGACATTTGTCATGGTTTAAGCCCAGCTGACAACACAGAACCACGCAGCTGCTTGCTCACTCCCCCTCTCCCCCTGCTCCTGGAGGGATATGGGGGAGAATCGAAAGAATGTGACTCCCACTGGTTGAGATAAGAATAGTCCAGTAACTAAGGTATAACACAAACCACTACTGCTGCTATCACCAATAATAATAATGATAAGGGAAATAACAAGGGAAAAGAATACAACCGCTCACCACCTGCCGACCGATACCCAGCCCGACCCAAGCAGTGATCTCACCCTTCCGGGTAACTGCCCCCAGTTTATATACTGGGTATGATGTGCTGTGGTATGGAAAACCTCTTTGGCTAGTTTGGGTCAGGTGTCCTGTCTTTGCTTCCTCCCGGCTTCCCCTCCTTCCTGGCAGAGCATGAGACTCAGAAAGTCATTGGTCAGAGTAAACATTACTGAGCAACAACAAAAAACACTGGTATTATCAGTGCTGTTCCCAGGCTAAAAGTCAAAACCATGGCACTGCACCAGCTACTACGAAGAAGAAAAATGAGTGCTACTGCTGAACCCAGGACAACATTGTTTTCAAGACTTTGTTTTAGAGCTAGACTGCATCACCACTAAAAATTACATAATTTTAAAACGTTTACATGGGATTGGTTTTAATATACTTTGCCCAGAGCATGATGGTTCTTTTTTTTTTTTTTCTTTTGCTCTTGATTTTTACTCCTGTTGATACTGACTTATAGAAGAACTGCATTACTCCTGGAAAAAAGGTTGCCACTCCTTACCTTTCAGGTGACCATGAAGCTGCTTTAGCCAATTTCCTTCAATGGATTTTTCAACAGCCAGAAGCCTCTGCTATTCACATTTATCTGTGACCTCAGACTTGTAATTATTAGCATATTTTACTGCTTTACCTTGGACTCTTACTTTATTAATCAGGCAGTTGGCTATGCTTAATTCTAGGTGGAAAGCATTAACAACTGTATGAAAGATGTTATTAAAAGAAGATTTGGGTGACCCTTATGATCATTAATGGCTACTGTTTAGCCGACATATAAATTGGAACAAAAGGTCCCTATTAGCCTTGCTTTGCTCTGGTTACAAGAATGCTGTTATGGAACCTCTAATTTTTCTAGAGCAAAAAATACACTTGAAGGCAACAAGGCCTGAAAATCAGCTCTTCCTGTGAGACCCATAGACAGTTACACAGTACTGAAGCACGACAAAGCATGAAGAGAGCTTTACTCGAGGACCACTCACTTGCATGGCTCCCTGGGGCCAAAATCAAAAGGCACAGGTTTGAGCAGCCCCAGTCACATTTCAAAGTTTGTTAGGCTTTCTGTTGGGTATTGAACCAAAGCTGGGCCAGCAGCTAGCACTGTCAGTTAGTTGAACCTGAGTGATATTGAGCACTGTTACAGATCTTTGTCCAAATTTCATTCCGGGCAAGAGTTCATCATAGAAGGAGCTCAGGTTGAAAGGGACCTTGAAAGATCACCAGGTCCAGCCTGTTGTGGGAAAGTAGTTATGGCCATCCAGAGACATACAGCACCTCTAATGTGAATGATTAATTCTGTCCACCTCAGTTGAACTGTTGGTTTAGAAGAACCATGTATATATTACCTTTACAATATGTCTTAGTTAACACTTCACTCAGAAAGTCCATGATTTCATACTGGTGTTTCAGGACAATATGCATGTCTCAGCATGCATACTGGAAGGAGTGGTTTAGATTTCTGCTTATCTGCAGAAAATTCTCTATCAGCAGTTACACTGTCAAAGACAACAGAAGCAAACTAGAAAAACTTGAAAATTGCCAAAAAGTTGGTTCATCAATTTTAGATGTAACTTTGTTTGAAAGGAAGGTGGAAAAACAGGATGCTGGCATGAGGCAAACTCAAGCCAGTTACCACAATGATTCCACAAAATGGCATGTAACTTCCAGTATAACTGAGTTGCCTATGAAGACAGGGTAATACATTTCTTGTGGAAAAGAGCCAAAAAGGCATTTTTGTCTTTCAGTGCAGGTATTGACTGGAACTGTCACCAATGCAAAGCATTCATCTTCAACTTGTCTATATAATCAGTGGAAAGAAAGTTCTGGAAGGAGGTGGTCCAATAAGGAGAAATAACCAAGTATTTACTTAAGCAGCCAATCATCAAATAAATTTATGTCTTGGTTTATGATAGAAGAAGAACGGAAGAGACTTTTTCACGACCAGCTGTTCCAGGCAGAGTGCAATGATACGGAAGCCACATGTAGTTACCTACTGAACTGCAAACATCAACTACACTTGAAGAAAAACAAGCATTTATCCCAAATGCAATAACTTCCTTAAGTACTACATATAAGGTATATACTTTATGTACCCTTTATAACAGTGTTCTTTGAGTAACTGGTCAATTAGGAATATGTTGGCTATGCCTCTATTACTGAAGGTAAAGAAGAAACAAAGCACTTAAAACTTCAAATCTATCACAACTTGTCTAGATACATACATACCAGCATGAATCTCAAAGCAAACTAAACAATACAGGAATTACAATTATCAGGAAAACTATGCCACCCCTCCCCAGCAATGCTGTTTTCTGCTCTTTGTTATTCACTCTGTTCCACATATTCCACTGAAGATGATCAAATGCTTTCTTGACAAATTTTAGTTATTTTTGTGCTAGCATGAGGATCTCCTGAAATCACTTTTATGTACTGCCTTGAAATCCACCATCTGCCTGTCCGATAAAATATCACCTTTCAAATCCTAATGCTCTCATGCTGTTGGCAATGTACCCAGCCAGGGCAAGGAAAGAGCAGTAGGAACTGTACAATGCTATACAATAAGAAACCAGAGAAAGAATTTACTGCATTAAACGAAATGAAACTGCTGTTTGTCATGTGTTTCCTGAGTCAGTCTGGATGTTAAAATATCTGCCTGCACTGCATAAATGCAGGAAAGTCCCTGCAACAAGTTTCAAGGCAATGAATGACATTTCTGCCCTTGGGATTATCTGTTCACTAGTGAATATCCTGGATAAACAGCCAAAAGTGTCATAATCTGACAGGCTCTAGTACATAAATAGAGAAAAAACCCTAAACCCTTCCAGACATTTTTCTGACCCTAGGAGTATGAGACCAGGCTATGAAAGCCCTGAGGGCACTGATAAGCCCTACTGGCCCAGCTTACTTTAGGAGATATAGAAGCCTAAGCTCTCCCAGCATGTTACTTCTCTCACATTGCATACCTTGTAACAAATAGAACAGTCTGCTGATGCAAAAAGGATTCAATTTTAAAAGGCATGCTTTCATTTGTAATTAAATAGTCAAAAGTTTAGCTAGATGAATGTTACAAGTATATGCTCTATTGCTTTCTATAATTTTTGCTGGGATCTGTTAGGCAGGAAACATGTTCAGATCACACTTTTTGTGTCAGATATCATAATGTTACTGAAAATCCACTGCAAACCTCTAAAATGAACTCTCAGTCTGTCTCTTTCCATGACCTATCGTTTCATCTATGCCTTGCCTGCATAGCATGAAGAACCACATTTGAAATGATTATCTCAACTCCAACTGATAAACAATTCGTGCTGTTAATAAAATTTTACATGGCCGTGGTGCATTGACCTTGGCTGCCCACCAGGTGCCCGCCATGCTGCTCTATCACTTCCTCCATTCCTCACTGACCTTGGTGTCTGTTTCTCCCACATGTTCTCACCCTGCCCTCCCTGCCACTGCTGCACAGTGGTTTTTACCCATCCTTTGAAAGCTTTTATGCATTTGCACCTCACATGAACAAGCAACTACACGGGACTTCAAACTATAGGGTTTTGATTTACTACAAGGTAACTGCTTAACCTCTCCCATGAAACATCCTTAGTTCTCTCACTGTATATCACAGCATCAAGTTGTTTTACTAGGAAAAATCTGAGAGTTCAAAATGTGGTTTATATTGTTAATTATTTTAGGCATCTGATGGATTACACTGCAACTTGCTCTCAGCATTCACTCTTCTTAGGAAAGAGTCTGGTTATGCTATGAGATAATTCTTTAGACAGCTACAAGTCTTTCCCTTAATAAGGAATCCCTACATCATTTAGACTCTGGCAGCCATATTTCCTAAGTGTACTTTCATCATGAGGCATCCCTGGGGTGAGATAATTAAGTGATCCCCAGATAACCTGCTTGCAAAATATTTTTTTTTATATTGTTCAATAACTGGGATTTGTTCTATAACACTTGCAAAACAATGAGTGAAAAAAATAAAATGAGCATGGCTTCTCTTACTAGATTAAAAATCATTGCTCAGCATTTATCACCAAGCATCTCAGCCCCTGACATTCCTGTTGTGCTAGATACTACACATATATTGAATCTGTTGGTCCTGCTTCAAAACATGTACAGTCACATGATTAGTAAAATCATCCACAAACACAGCAAACAGGTGTCAAGGTGCTGAGCATTCCTTCTGATCTAAAGGAGAAAACCTGTAGCCATTGCTAATACAGAGGAAGTGCATTACTTACTGACTCATAATACTACTGCATTACCTGTGGTTCCTTATTGTGTTGGCTAGGATCCTTTTCATAACTCTCTGCATAGATCCGGAGAGTAGCTCTCACATGGCTGGAAGCACTCATTCTGAAGATAAGCCTGGAAGCATCTGAAAAAATAATCCGCAGCCCCTATGGGAGAAGAAGGAGCAACATGTACGTAAGGTGGCAGTACCTTTACAAACCACAGTTCACTATTTAAAATAAACAATGAAAGGAAGAGTCATTTGGATACAATTCCTCTTTCCCTGTAACTTTGGACAACTCACTCATTATTCTTTTTCCCCCCTCTTAAGTCTAGAAATGATCTTGTGTATTTCCTCTTGCTCCTCATAACAAGAACTCTCTTAGTGCTGGGTTTGTTTTTTTTTTTATTCGGCTGCTTTGTTCTTGTTCTGTATGGCAGAGCAAAAAATTAATGGCCTAAGAAACTCTTATAAGATCAGTGGCTCAGTGGACTAAAACACAGCTACAGAAACTCAGGATCAAAAATCAGTTGTCAGTAGTGAATATAAAAGATAGACTCAATTGCTACCGCTCAAAGACCATGCATCAATATCAGATTACAAAGAGTTTCAACAAGAGCTTGTAGCAAACTTGGGAAACTTAACATGAAGTGTTAATTAATTTCAAGTATATTAATTAATTCACGTTAACTGTGTGTAGAATAAAAAAAACCCATTAACTGTGAATTTGCTCTTTGCTTCCCTTTTCTCCTCTTATTTTCTTTCCTCCACCCCCCTTTTATACTGTATATATGAACACACTCTTCTAAAGACCACAGACAATATACTTGGATCCACAGTCGACAGACTTTCTGTTCAGGAAGGCCCTTAAGTCCAAAGGACTATATTGCACTGTTACATAGTTGTAGTATTTCAATACTGTGCCAATTCTGCTCTAACACACCGCCTAGTTCCCTTTCTGTAATAAGTACCCTTAGACTAGGTGTCACCTCTCATATGCCACTGAACTTTATTTCCCCTTTTAGACATGATGTTGTTAAACACCTAGCGCATAAACTGAAGCCCTTGCTACCTTTGTTTAAGGGATCATGAAAAAATGAGAGAAGAGAATTTAAAGAGAAGCTTTATTTTCTTCCATTTTTACCAGCAGCTGAAGAAGACACTGCTGTTAGGAACACAGTGCTCCAATATTCTAATAAGTAGAAACCTCTGTTTCTTCTGCTATATGCCAAAACATCTCCAGAACGATGTAAAGCATTGTTTGCTTGGTAATCACAGAATCATAAAATAGTTTGGGTTGGAGGGGACCTTTAAAGCTCATCTACTGATGAGAAAGGACATCTTTCTTCAACCAGATCAGGTTGCTCAAAGCCCAGTCCAACCTGACCTTCAGTATTTCCACTATGACCTCCCTGAGCAATCTGTTTTAGTGTTTCACTACGCTAACTGTAAAAAACTTCTTCCTTGCATCTAGTCAGAATCTACCCTTTTTTAGTTTAAAACCATTATCACTTGTCCTATCACAACAGGCCCTACTACAAAATCTGTACTCATCTTTCTTATCAACCCCCCTTTAAGTACTGAAAGGCCACAATAAGGTCTCCCTGGAGTCCTCTCTTGTACAGGCTGAACAACCGAAACTCTCGACCTTTCCCCACAAGACAGGTGCTTCAGTCCTCTGATCATTTTTGTGGCCCCCTTCTGCACCCACTCCAACAGGTCCATGTCCTTCCTGTGTAATGTCAGTTAACACTAGAAAGTATAAACCAGGAAAATATCCCGCATGGACAAAGGGTGGATTAGATGGCCTAAGAGGTATTTTCCATCTCTAATGTTGGTGATATCATGACACTTTTTAAACTGCTAGTATAATTTTAACATGCATTGGCAACATAGATAAATAAATTTATCTAGTAGACTCAATACATACAGCAAAAGTGACAAGCAGAAATAGTTTACATTCAGAAGACTGAGCTGTAGAGCCTGTTTTTCTAATATTTTCTATTAAACCAACTTTATAATGAGATGGTTCAATTGATGCTGATGGGAGCTTTGCCATTGATTTCAGTGGAATCAGGATTTCATCTTTGACAACTTCAATTATACAGGCTGTTTGCTAAGATCTAAACCAGTGAGCAAGGGGTTATCTACTGCTGATTGTTCATTACGTTTTATGACAGTGAAATGGAAAAAGATAAACTGAAGAGTTTCACGGTTCTGGGTACAGTTTGTTTCAAATGGTTGCCAAAACCAGGACCAGCAATACAAAGTACAGAACATTAATGTCAATCAGCTTTAAGACAGAAGTAAGGGAGGCTGCACAAAATGAAAGCATGAACATCAGAGCATGTGAGTATCTTCCTCTCTGAAGACTACAGTGCCAATTAAATTGCTTCTGCCAGGACTAGCAATTCGCACAATGACATGAATAGCAAGACCACTTGAATACCCTTTCACATACTCCATGTTTATCTGTCAATAATAACAATAAGACATTGCTACTTGGTTTAGCACACCTGAAGTCCCACCACCCATTAAATTACGGGCTTCAGAATAAAAAGAATTTACAAACACTCCCCGTAACTCTTCCATAACTTGTCACAAAATGCTCCATCAAACCACAAGAATCTGTAGCCAGTTTGATGTCACAGTTATTTTCACTTGGGATGTTTATGTAATGTATACGTACACATGACCAGCATTCAGACAGTGCACTCTACTATTTCTGACCTTATCACTTTATTCATTTTGCATTTCTCAGGGACATACAACTGACAGTACCTATTTTTACACATGCATGGTGACAGTTAATGTTTGTCTTAGACTAGAATTCCTGCCATACAGCTGAAAATACTCTGCAAAAGGTAATTACAGAGACACAGTGGCTGTACTCCTTAAAATATGTAATAATACATTATATTAAAAAAAAACAATCCTATGTGCCAGGAAGAAATCATATGCTACGAAAACAATGGCCTTTAGAGCTGGACTGTGAAAGTCAACTTTTAAAGTCATGATATTTCACTTAGAGATTTAACTCATTTTTAAGAGAGCATACAGCAAAAAAGCTAACTTTCAACTCTTCCTTGGAAACAGTGATTTAAGCACTAGCAAAGCTTTTCACTCAGGAACACCACAGAAAGTAATAAGAGTTATTAAATTTTTATATTCCTCATTGTTTTCTGGAGACTATATCTAAAAACTGTGAGTTTCAAACATTTTTAAAGTCAAAAAACCCAGCCAAAAAAAATCACTGTAACCAAATAAATATGAGAAAGCACTGCCTGTTGAATAACCTGTGACTCAGCATCTTGTGCAAAGACTAAAGCAAACAGGTTTTGCCCGCTTGTTGCAAAAACTCTTTAACATACAGACACTTCCCTTTTTAACACTTTTGAGCTTTTGACATCATCAAGGTCAAAGCACGCTGTCAAAACTGCAAGCAGCCTATTTACTGTTTCTTATGACAGTATTTTTTCACCTGACATAAGTTCCATTAATTTAAAGTCACATATTTGCTATTTGCTGTATCGAAGGCATTAGCTCCATTAAACATAAAATTTTATATGCAGAACTTACAAACAAAACAAGAATAAAGAAAAGAAAACACTGAAAAGCCTGCCAGATAGAATAACTTCCAGTTTTAATAAAACAGGACACACTATTTGTCACTAACAAGAATATTGTTTTCTTATGGGAACAGACTTTTTTTTTCTAGGAGGAAGGAAATTGAAAAGCTCAGTACAGTTCTGAAAATCGACAGATATTTATTGGGGAGGGACTATTCATCAGGGACTGTAGCAACAGGACAAGGAGTAATGGGTTAAAACTTAAACAGGGGAAGCTTAGATCGGATATAAGGAAGCTCTTTACTGTAAGGGTGGTGAGGTACTGGAATGGGTTGCCCAGGGAAGTTGTGAATGCTCCATACCTGGCAGTGCTCAAGGCCAGGTTGGACAGGGCCTTGGGTGACATGGTTTAGTGGAACGGGTCCCTGCCCACAGCAGGGGTTTGGAACTGTATGATCTTAAGGTCCTCTCCAACCGTAACTATTCTATGATTCTATGATTTTAGGCAAACTGGGCCTAAACTCAGAATCAAAATCATGTTCCATGGTTACTCTGAACCAAAATTATGTTCCACGGTTAACCCACTGACTTTGAAGCTGATGTGATGAAGATGAGCTTCACAGGGATTTCTCTTTTACATTATAATTCAGTTAAACAGCCTACTGATGTATTTATGAAGCACTCAGAAAACTAAACCTACTGCATATTGTACTGTATGGTAGTATGGTTTGGTTTCCAGTAGTTTGTTTTGGTTTATTTTTTTAATTACCAATTTCATTATAAAGTACATAATATTCAATTTGTATATGTTAGAATGAACAAGACCAAGCAGCAAACTTCAAGCAAAATACCTTAGGATTTTGAAAAACATTTTTGAAATATAATGTCAGGGAGTAACACCAGTAGAAAAATCTAACCTAGTAGCAATATATCAGACACAGAGATGTACATATAAATTAGGAGCACATAAAATGGCTAATACTTTCACCTCAAAATATTGTGATTATCACTATTTTTATTTGGTCCTCTGCGGACTCTTTAGAGTCCCCCTAGGCATATCAGGCCGCAGTCACTACTCTGACAGGAAATACCTTATTGCTAATATGCAATTGGAATATTCTAAACAGAAGAATTTTTGACTTATCTCTGGAGATAGTATCTGAAATAACTTTTTTCCAACTTTTCCAATGCCTGTTTCCTGACCATTGCTCAAACTGAAACAAAAAAACCCCAAAACACTAAGATCACATGCAGAGCCCTTTGCATCCCAAATCTATCAAAGGAATGAGAAAATATTAATTAACTTCTAATAAAAAAGCTCCAGAGCTTTATTCTGTGAATCTCAGAATGTAAGAATGCTTCATTAAAGAGCTCGAAGTTAACCACTATAATGGGCAATTTGTACTTCTCATCCTTCCAATTCAAATTTCACATGAAAAATGAAACTGGTCCCATTCCTGTCTTGGAGGATCCTCAGGAGCAGCACTGTTATGTGCTCATGTGTGCAAAAGCTAGCACTATAGGGCTTCAAAAATGAAAACAGCCTTCATTAAGAGCAGAATATTTCATTTAATTTTATGCCTTATTATTGCACTATGATAAACAATATTCATGGGTTTCAATACTCAGAATTAATTGGAAGCTACAGCCTGGGTATATTGTTTGCTGCCTATTTTGTTGTTATTGGGTCTGTTTTCTGAACCTGATGGTTAATTTTCATGTAGCCATTTTCATTTACGACATACACTGCAGCTACACTGAATATAAAACTGTCTCCCCGCTACCTACTGGGGAGAAAAACCTTGAACAGGTTCCCAAAACATAGCTGGAAAATATGCATGAAGCTCATGACAGTTAGAAAGAGGCATCTCCATTTAAATAAAGAGCAAGCTAGCTGAGGAAAATGGCAGGAATGAACTGTTGTTTCATTTGCATGGATCAATGTCCTCTCTTATTTTGCTGTGTTTAGAGAATCCTGCTAAGGCTGTAGATACATGGAGCTATGAATGTGTGTTGCTGAAAGACAAACTGGTTGAACTGTAAATACGTGGTTGTCCCTATGAAAAGACATGGTTTCTGGTTTTATGGGCTCACTTTCAGAGTCCATCTGAAAATCGGCCAAGTCGTTTCTCCGTTTGTGTTAAGCAGTGATATGATTAGCAATTATATTCCAATTTAGGGCAAGGGCTTTGTATGAAAATTAAGGAAGGAAAAGTGCACTGAAAATTCACAAGCTATTTTATAAAAGAGGCACAACTCTGCCATGCCTGTAATTTTCCAGTGGGCTTGGATATAACAATTTCCTTGTATTTTGTTTCAGCACTAATATGCACTAAAAGAATAGTTCAGTGTCAGGTGGGCTGCTTATACTTGCTGGATGCAATGATGAATGGAAACTATAAAGACTCCGACCAGAATGGCATGACAGTAGTTTTAATGCCTTGTAATATCATTTGCTAAGGTCTGGTCAGGTCAAGTAATTCACAAACCAGAGAAACTAGGACAATAAAAATAAACAGCATAAAATCAGAACACAATGAGTTTTAGCTCTTACTAAAGATGTTTGGATATATATTTATTTGTGGCAAAAAAAAAAATACATTGTTAGCTTTGAGCACATTGTGAACTTCAGAACATTGAAGGCTCAGTCTGAACTGCAGTTCTTCATATGACTATGACTCATCATAGACATAGCCCAGAAGGAGCAATTGGAAAGAAGAACTGGTCATTTGGGCTAGAGAAGTCAAATGCGCCTACATATCGTACAACCTACTAAAGCCTTCTGCATGCTATTGGCTGCAACAGACATTGTGCCTTAAATATCCTGTAGGGCACCAATAGCGAGATTCCTTTTGTAGCAAGAAGAGATTTCAGACAGAAAACAGAAGATCATCTTTCTACATGACATTTTGCATTGTTCAGGAAATGGAACCCTCCATGTATGTACACTGATGTCAACAGGGAGTCCACCCCTTCTATA
The DNA here is from genome assembly GCF_033783945.1 of Neopsephotus bourkii. Classification (NCBI taxonomy): domain Eukaryota; kingdom Metazoa; phylum Chordata; class Aves; order Psittaciformes; family Psittacidae; genus Neopsephotus; species Neopsephotus bourkii. The sequence continues at coordinate 66,549 of NW_026900732.1, forward strand.
CTCTCTGTGGCACTACTGCCTCCAGTTATGCACAGCAAGTGCGAGCTAAACCAGAGGTGAATTTTCATACCCAGACTGAGTTAATCTTAAGTGGGAAACGTGGTGCTTATCAAAGCAATGGAAACATCATCCTACAAATATGAGGCTTGTCAGCTGAATGTTAGAAACAACACTGTTACAGAAAATGACAGTTGCAAAACTTTGCTACTCCATCAGTACAGCCATACCTGTCTTTTGGTCACAGTGCCATCCACAGGATCTACGTACTCAAAGCTGTCTGTTCTTTCCACACTGTAAATATTGTTACCCACAGCAAACTGCTGATGGCTGAATGACTTGTCAGTGATTAAAGCTTCCAGGTCTCTCATTATGAAATATGCTGTTCTGGGTTCCAGTGCTTCATAATCAAACCTTGCATGTAAATAAAAAAAATTAGAACCAAAAAGTAAGTCCCCTACAGCTGAGAAAACTGAGAACTCAATATACTCACAGTCAGCAATTTACTGCTTTAAAAATCAGATGTGGACCATTGAAGTACTGATTGCAAATTAAACAAGCAACACATGCATGTCCTGTGCAACCTGACCATCATGCATGTGTACCACAGCTCTACACTGGGCACCTGACTCTGAGTCAACAGAAATTTAGAAAATCTACAGTTTCTAAAGTAGAATAGAAAACGGCTTTGATACACAAGAAGCTCTCCAAGATTAACGACACAATCAGTACAGTACTCAATAGCCAAGGAAAATAAAGATATGTAAACTACTCTGGATTAAGTCTATTCTGAGAGAAAGGGAGATGCGTAAGACATAAATGACAGTTAGAATTCACCCTTTTGAGAACGTAATAAAAATGAGTAAATATTCAGATCTTTGGGGAGTTCTTCTGAATTAGAAGTAGGCATATTTCCGGTTCTCACTAAACCACTGTCGCACAGAAGCACATACAGAAACAAATGCAGAATTAAATCTTCCTGAGATTTTGATTTTTTTTCAACACCATGTAACAAACTATCTCAACAGATTCCACAAGTAAATCCTTCAGATCTTTCTGCCATTTGATATCAGAAAACTATTAATCATATAGTAAGAGTGATGTATATGTAAGTGAGTAACTTCTGCTGACACTTACTCATCAGAAAAACCCTGCCCAGAGAAGAGTGGTAATCTGTGTCAGATTTTCATTCTGTGCATACAGCAAACACACAACTAAATGCAGCTACCTACAGCTAAACAAGTCACAGATGTAGCAGAATTGTCCTATCAAGTGTGTAAGTTCCTGTAACTTTTCCTCACTTTGCTTACCTGCAGTAGTAGTGTCGGCCAAATTTTGCCCAGTGATCCCTGACAATCTCCTCCACACTCTGCTTTCGAGCTGCTAGGATTGAAAGCCAAACTAGCACAGCCCATAGTCCATCTTTCTCTCGAAGGTGATCAGACCCTAAAGAGACATACATAAAGCATGTTATTTGGTATCACTACAAATCAGAAAACAAGGTAAGGGAAAATGTCTCATTTAACTTTTTATGTCACATAATAATAATCAGTAGTACAGTTATCAGCAACTCTGATACCTTCCAGATGGAAAATCAGAACTAATGTTTGAAATGTAATTTATTTATATATGACAAAGTCCATGCTCCTGAAGTTAAATAAAAAATGTACAAGTGCTTGAATAGAAATGGCATTAGTAGGAAAACATTTTCAGTCATGATTCCCACTCATTGACATAGAGTGTGTTTTCACACCTCTAGTACTGTTTCCCAGAACTGGGCTAGATATGAAAACCCCTGGCCATGAACCAGAATGTTCTGAATTATGTGAGTCAAGTTCAACAGCATCTTCCTAACTCTGCAGATGTTCATCTGTCAAGCTGCACAGAAAGGATTTTCCCATTTCATTAAAAATGAACATTTCCAGAATGTTGATGATCTCCCATCAGAAGAAAAACCAAGAGCTTGAAAAAGTGTTTTGGGAGTGTGTGTGTGGGAGGGAACAGACACATGAACAAATCCACAACACAAAACATACAGACACAAAAAAGCCAACAAATCCACCAACCCACCCTCAAAAAAAACCAACCAAACAAAAGAAAAAAAAAACAAAACCCAACCAACAACAAAAAAAAAGAAACAGCAAAAACCAAAACAAAGCCCACATTTTTCTTTCTATATTTCTCTATACTTTTCACAAGTAAAGCTGTTTGCATGCTCAGATACAAATACCTTCCTAGGTTTATATTTAAGAAGAGAGAAATTGATCCAAAAATGGAGAGTAGAAACAATTTTGCAATACCCCAGAGGATTTATTTAGCACATAGTCTAAAATACGGGAGGCACAAAGTCAGGTCTACTATCTGAATTCAAAGGGGCAGACTTGATCTTGCATTTCCCAAGCTCAAAGCAAAATGTCAACTCAGAATAATAGGCTATTCTGCAATAGGCATGTAATGTATTTTAACCAGATACATTTCTATGAAGCTAAGCTGTGCCTGTTAAAACTGAAAAGTATTAATCAGCAAAAAGTTTCAATAAAATCAATATCCTCTAACAGAAGACCTTCATGGAAAGGTTCCTGGTCATCTCAGCAAGTGCCATCTGTTTTGGGGTAATTTTGAACAAGCTTTTGTGGCAATATATATCTAAAACAGATTACCAAAAAATCAAGAAGAAGCACACATGAGAATTAACACAAAGTAAAATGCACGAAACCTGACACTGATACTGATGATGACTACATGAGCTAATAGACTTAAACATGTACTCATTGCTCTGTCATAATAACACTAGATTTTTTTTAAAGTTTGTTAGCTGCAACCTTACAACTTTCTGTCTAGTCACACGTTACTAAAACCCTGAGTACAACGGAAGTGCAGTAATTCAGAAGTTCTGTTTCCTCCATGAATTACCTACTCATCAGGTAATTGAACTGCCTGTGCTGTTAGAAGATACTTAGAGGAATCTAAAAAGTCTTTGTTTGAAAACCTGTCTTACGAAATACCCTCCTTCCTCAAACACAAAAATCCTGTGGCAGCAAGACTGCTTCACAGTGGTGTGATTTTACATAATAGCCTGCATAGTCTACAGTCACCTGTGTTTTGCTACTGGCAGAAGACACAGTTCTCATAATAAAATTGATCCACTGAAGCTGTTAATCATATGAAAAACTGTCAACAGAAAATTAAAGACATATAAGGAAAACTGCAAGATATGCAGAGAGCCACGGTGATTCCTAAGGTTCAGTCTCGATGATCCTCCAGTCACTGCTGCTGCCTTGGACTTGGCAGTCCCTCTTCTTGGAGGGACTTTCTGCCACTTTTTATCTGCCTTGATCTCTGAGCTTTCTGCAGCAAGGGCAGTCTCCTACAACAGCTACAGCTACGGGCTGGTCTGTGAGGGGCTGCTGTAGGAAGAGCAACAGCTTATTCTGTTCCTAGTTCCAGAGCCCTGGGCGCTGTAAAAGCATGGAGTGCCAACTAATCAGAGGAAAAAGGGCAGTGTTATTTGTGAGCTCTCATACCTTTCTTAATAGCTTCAGATAAGGAAGGAAAATAAATGTCCCTCCACAGGAAGTCAGTCCTTTGAACAATCAGGTCGTCACCTTTTCTACTCCCTCATTGTGAGAACATGTTAAATGAACTGAAGGGTGTCTTTTACAGAAACACCAGCAGCATGTCCTACCGACAATCAAGTCAGCTTATTCATAGGCAAAGCAGACAGCATGGTCACAATAATTTTTACTGTAGCCAGGATTATGTTCCCAGATAATGGTGCAGGCTTCTGCCATAGTCACCAAAAGAGAGACCAAGAATACAGCTGTCCCTTCCAACTGGTATCCATCGTTCTTCTGGTAGCAGCAGGAAAAGTCCTCAGGTCACCACAGCATCTGTGGAGCCCCTGGGACTGGTAGCACTGGGGCTCACCTGGGGTGGCAGGGCAGGGTCCAGCAGCCAGGCCCACCCCACTGCTCCAGCCAGGAGCAGGGCAGCTGGGGGCCCAAGGGCAGCCCCACCCCGGGCACTGGGCACCTCCTTTGGGATGGGGATGGATGGAGGCCAGGCGAGGATGTGGGACCATGGGTAGGCCTGTCGGGGGGGACCGCTGGCCAGGCAGGATGGGGGGGTATGGGCAGATGGAGACTGGCCCTGCTGCAGCATCACTGGGGCAGGGGCTGACCCCCAAGTTCCTGGGCAGGCTGGGGGACCCCCTGGGGCTGGGCAGGAATCTGGTAGAAGCATGCTCGCTTATAAAGACCCCACCATGGCTGCTCCTCTCCTCCCTAACCCACCTGTTTCTCCTTTCAGCCATTCATCCTTAACACTGGAAAATTCAGCTTCACCTAAAAAGTCACCTCTGTGGCTGACATTACCAGCAATGTAAACAGCCTAAGTGTCTCAACAGACACCAGAAAGAACTGGAGACATGGTATTGAGCTAAACACCTCAGCAATTTGTGCCAGTGTAAAATGATCATTTATTCTCCTGTTGTGTAACACTCTGCAGACTGCAGGCCAACAAATTATGCAGTGAAAGGCACAACATCCGTTCAGCAAAATGGTCTACATATCACGACAACTGTATGATGGTCTGAACTGAACAGCGAAGAAGAAATGTGTTTTAGCAAACATTTTGAGTGTGTTTCATTGAACCAAAATCGTGCGGCAAAACATGGACGGAAGACTTTTTGTAAAGCTTTTTGTTGTGCACTGAGCCTTGCTTTGGCATGGCTTAAGCTCATAAACCTGTATAAAGAGGGATAACTGCATAAATATATCATTCTTTTGATCCATTTAGCAGCTTTGGCATGTGCTGCATCCTTGTGTGTCCTTCGGGAGGACATACAGATTGCTGCTCCTCTGGAAAGAGAAAGCACTGGAAGAAACCAATTCAGAGGCCAAAATCTGTGCAGAAAAGCTGGAAACAGCACAACTGTTCCAGAATCAAAAGTCACGGGTTAAAAACACTAGCCCGATGCGAGTACAGAACAATAATCATGTATGCCCAAGAAGTGTCTCAGTTTCTTGTTCTTAGGAGGAGGAAAACGGACAACTGGGATTTCTTGGAAATTGTTTATTCACCCTCTTCTATTCCACCAGCACACTGGTCAACTGGGTTACTGTATGCACATATGTTGTTCTCTTTATTGCCCGTCTTTCTTCTGGAAAATTCAAATCTGTAACTGCAACTCTGTTAGTCAGCTCTTGTTTTTACCTCATGTACGGTTGTCTGCAGATGTCTTTGCCCTCTCTCTCTCTCACTTACTCCTACTGCCCAGTTCACACAGGAGGGAAGGAGCTCATTTTGCTGCCCCACACTAACACCATTCTGCTTTGCTTTATAAATCACAGAATCATAGAATCATAGAATGGTTTGGGCTGGAAGGGACCTTAAAGACCATCTGGTTCCAACGCCCCTGCCATGGAAAGGGATGTCTTCTACTAGACCAGGCTGCTCAAAGCCCAGCCTGGCCTTGAATACTTCCAGGGATGAGGCAGCCACAGCTTCTCTAGGCAACCTGTGCCAGTGTCTCAGCACCCTCACAGAAAAGAATTTTTCCCTAATGTCCAATCTAAATCTCCCCTCTTTCAGTTTAAATCCATTCCCCCTTGTCCCGTCACTATATGTCTTTGTAAAAAGTCCCTCTCTAAATTTCTTGTAGGCCTCCCTTAGGTATTGGAAGACTGTTAGAAGGTAACCCTGAAGTCTTCTTGTCTCCATGCTGAAGAGGCCCAACTGTCTCAGCCTGTCTCCATAGCAGAGGTGCTCCATCCCTCTGATCATATTTGTGGCCTCCTCTGGACTCCTTCAAGCACATCCATGTCCCTCTTGTATTGGGGCCCCAGAGCTGGATATAATACTACAGACAGGGTCTCACAAGAGCACAGCAGAGGGGCAGGATCACCTCCTTCAACCTGCTTGTCATGCTCCTTTTGATGTAGCCCAGCACATGGCTGGTTTCTGAGCTGTGAGTGCACACTGCTGGGTCATGCTGAGCTTCTCATCAACCAACACCCCCAAAGTCCTTCTCCTGAGGGCTGCTTTCTCCCAGCTGATCCAGCATCTACTGCTGTGGATCTGCAAAGGCAGAGCTCTCTTGTGCAGAGGGATCGAGTAAAATGTGCCTTGAAACTATGTATTCCTAAGACTGCAATATTAATAGTCCTCCCTGCTTTCTAAGGGCTCTCAGCAATCTCAGGATAATTCTCAGTAATACATTTAATTGAACCACCCAAGGTAATAATGAATTCTAGACTCTGTTTAAGGAGCTGAAGCTAACAGAGACAACAGAACAGGAGCCAACAAATATTTTTCTGATTATTCCATTATATTTAATTTGCCATCAGTAAGGAAAATTATAGTAACTGCAACTTCCTCAACAACTTATTTTTAATTGTCACACATTCTTTCATATAACAGTAGCAAAAATTACATTTACTACTGTGATCATCAATTGCTATAACCAAACTCAGAATAAACAATCTGGGAAAAACTCTGAGTATGTTCCTATTCATAAAGAAGTACTCAGCTTAAACAGGCTTGAAGTAAAGTCTTGTGGGGCAGTAGCCTGAGAAACAAAGATCATGCAAAAAATATTCTTATTATGGTTTTTCTGATACTGGAAAGATGTTGGACATGCAGGCTGGTTTCTATATGTCTAACTTCTGCTGTATCTGATATTTCCAATCCTGATAGTGAGCTGTAAGGGTCATATGCATTAAGAAAATGTAATTGCTTTTACCTAAACTAGTCATCTGTGTCTAGCATATTGCATTTTGTAATTGTGATTTTTAAATAAAAACCTCACTGAAAAGAAGATATAAACTCATGATAAATCATTTTGTTTGCACACAATTTGAGTCTTACAAAATTATCATCCATCGATCTAAACCTTGATGATACTTTAGGCAAATGGAGATTTACAGGCATTCTGCTCTGTCCCTTTATTCAAGTTAATGAGATTATTTTAGATTCATGTTACTGTAATAGATAGCAGCAAACAGCTCTTTTAAGGCTTTCATTCATTTCAGCAGCAGCACATTTTTGTATTCTCCACTGGTCCCTCTTCCACATAATCTTGCAGGAGAAGGCACCTGATGTTAACAGAATCAGGAAATTTGGAGATGAAGCATGCAAATTATGAAATATGTAGCAATTACTGAAGTGGCTTAAACTTCAGAAAGATAAATCAGACACACAACTCTCCTAATCCTGATTAATAGTTTGCTGATGAAATTTACAATCTAACTGCTGTTGCTGACGCCCTTCCTTGAACTGTGTCCTGGACATTAGTCATAGAAGCAAAAAGCTACTAACCTCATCTGACAAGCTCCCCACACTGCTACAAAAATGGAAGAAGTTTTTAAAGAATTGGTTGAGCTCCAAGATCAGCTGCCAGAAAACAAGTCTGGGAAACACAGCCATACGGGATGTTTTCAAAATCTTTTGTCCTTTTATAGCAGAAAATTTGATTTATTTACTTGCTAGAGCAAAATCCCTTATGCTACAAAACCAGGCCTCTGTATTATTTGGAAATTACAGCTGTCCTGGATTACCTGGGTACACAGGCAATTGGTCTGCAGTGCTGTTTCGTTAGTTTGATGATAGACTATGGATCTGTAAAGCCCCCTTCTTTTGAACAGAACAGCAAATTTCCAACTCTGATCATCTATATAGTACATTTATTTAAATATTCCATGCTGAAATATAAAGAATTGCCAAGTTTCATTTCCCTAAGGGTAAAGCTGTAAGATTGATTCAAATGCCCAATACTGGCAGAAATTTATGAGATGTCACAGAGCTGAGGACATCACTAAAAGATGTGCAATAAGGTGAATATTTATTGCTAAAACCAGCTCACATTGTTAAAGTATTGGTCGGCTACAGATCAGATTGCATTTTACAAATAAACCTACTGGTATATGAGATATTTTCAGACAGCTGCATTGAATTGAAAGATGATAAGGAAACAAAGGCAGGAAGAGAAACAAACTTCAGGCATCATAATGGCTGCATAACTGCCCTGTAGGCACTGTCATGATTCACCTACAAAGCAACTACACATGCACTGAGGACCCAGTTTAAACAAGTGCTCAAGCTGTCTGGATGCCATGGTATTCAATCTTGAGAGCTCAGATTAGCTTTTAAATGGCACTAGTTTAAATGGGAGGTCAGGAGGTTTTCTGCACTTAAGTGCGTGCAACAAAGCTCATCCGACCAGAAAGTACCAGGATGCACAGATCAGGTATTGGTGTAGAGCTGCTCTCCATGCTAGCCAGCAATATGTTGTTCAAGCATCCTTAGCATTTATTAGGACTCTGGAGAATTAATGATAGGCTAGGAGAACCAGATTAAGACAGAAACACAGAGATCACTAAGAATGCAGAGACTTGTCTGAGGTCAGGAGACCTCAAAAAATCAGAAGAGAGGCTATAGTACAAAAAGCAATTGGTTTAGGGCCCTACAGAAGGACACAAGCAAAGGTCAGAAGTCATGAACAGAGAGAAATTAAGAGAAATTCTCTTACCTACCTAGAAAAACAGACAAACTCCAGAGGCCTTTGCTTGAACTTTATGAGACACTTGTCCCTCTTTTCCAATTTCAGCAACCACCCAAACAGTACTCAGGGTAATAAACTTAGACCAACACAGACCACAATGCTCTCAGTGTTTCAGCCTCTACTGATTTCTGATCTGCAGTGCTAAAGTTCACCAATGCTTGGGACAACCCGCTTAGCAAGCCCTGAATACACCTTTTTGCTGTGCATGGGAATTTGTGCATGTGAAATTTGGTATTTGGCTTTTTTTATAACTGAGCCATAAAGTTTAAATGGCAAGTCTCCTCAAAGGAGACAAGGCTTCTATTAAGCAACCAAAGATTACTCCCTTCTCCCTGAGACAGAAAGCATCTGGAAGAGTTGTACTCATATCACCAGAGTAATACTGTCTAGGAGCCTTACTTGCTTCTTCCCAAGCTGAAACAGGCCTAAGGCAGTGACAAATAGAGGCCATCCCGCCTCACTTTACATACCTCAACAGATAAAATTGCATGCAGCAGGTGATGATGCACTCTGTGGGCTAAGGTGCCCAGATGTACTTCAGCCGATGGAAACTCTCCATCGACCTTTTACAAGGTCCTTCCAGTCAAAACCCACACTTCCCTTTCTTCAGCATGACAATAAAGGCAGGAGATTTTTCCAAATAATTTGGGAGCTAATGAGGTCATGCTGATGTCTCAAGACCACCCAAGTTTCATGGAAATATCTGCATTTAGATGAACAGGAGGAGCTTCAATATTTATAGGGAAGGGTTACGAAACTGACCTGGTGAAAAAGCAGCAAAAAGCCGCTAGAGCTGGAAACTCCCTATTCCAGACCTCTGACGGGCAAATGGAGATGCTGTCTAACAACACACCACAATAAATGTCAGGGCATTCTGAAAGGTACAAGATGTTCCTGTCCCTCTCTCCAAGTTACAACTCACTCAATAACCTTGCAGAGTACCCTTTGAATATACATACTTAAAATACACATTCAAGGCAATACTAATCTGTGCCAGTCATAATTAAGCCAAGGCATGCTAATAATAGGACACTGGTTCCCATTCACAACAAAGAGAAAATAAACTTCGATCATTAATTTAAATTCTCTTACTTTATACAGATAGATATCTGAAGAAATCTAATAGAGTTTTGGTTCTTCCTTCATAGTCCATTCAGATACTTACAGGTAATGACAGGCTAACAAATGAAGTGGCATGTCTATGGCTTAAAGATACCCCATTTTAAAATAAACAGTTTTCTGCTCTAATTTACCTCAACCAACAAACTTAATACCAGATTTAACTCAACCAAAGCAAAATGAAATTTATAACCAAGTTTCCATGCATGATAACTTATTTTCTATAAAACGCTGTAGCCAAAGAAATCTACACCAAAATAAAGAATTCCATGGAACTCACACCAAACTACAGACTAAACTGTTAGCTGGGCAAATGTTTAAGTTATTCTGATATGTGTTAATTTAAAAATACTTGTAATATAATCCTACTAAGAAATACAAAGAGCTAATTTCTGTGCCAAAATGCAGGAAACAAAACAAAAAAAAAAAAGAAACACTGTGAAATTTATTTAGTTTTTCTCATGAAGCAAGACCACACTTGTGCAGATAAATAGACTACATACTTCAATTGTCTGCTCTAATGCTTCCTGTCAGTACTGAATTCATGACAGCTCAGATATGTCTTTCATTCTGTATTCTATTGTTTGACTGGTTCTTGGGACAGGCAAGGAAACAATGCATAGGGAAAACACAGATGCTGATATGCAGTTGAATTCCTGATGATTATCTGAGTTTGATTAGACGTATCATTAGACATACCAGTCCTCGTACTTTCTACACTGCACCCCCTTAGGAAAAACCATGTGTTTTTTCCAGACAGGCAAAATCCCTCCAAATGCAGTTGCAGACTGCAAAGAGACTATTACAGTGGAACTAGTGAGACCTTTCTGGATTATGTTCAAACCAAAAGAGAGTGCGAGGCACCTGCAAAAACTGTCTGTACAGTGACAGGATTCCCTATGGCTTCTGAATATTCATCCTCCACATTTTTCATACTTCAAGGTACTGGACCGCAGCTGCAAGAAGACTGTCAAGTTGTGAACAACTAACAGTTCACTGTTCCAGTACAGGGCAGTTACTTTGCTTATTCTTTTGGCTTTGACTTAAACATCCAGGAAAATGAAAAATTGTCATTAAAAGTCTGTGGAAGTTTTTGATTATGCATTACTCACCAGTGCCAAAGCTTTCCTCTCCACAAAGTGAGCAACGTCCAGAGTCCATGAGATTGGAAAAATATCTCCATCCTGTTGGTGTCTCATACACAGGAACCTTCATTACTTTTGCCACTCTGGAAAATACACAGCAGAACATCACACGATTAAGATGACACTGTTTTTAAAATATGGCATGAGATCAGTTGAGGAATATTCAAGGTCTTGCTGCATCTCCTTACAGCTGGGCTAGAAATAAAATAAACAAACAAAAAAACCCAACAGATCAACAGCACCTCATCCTCGTCTCAGCACCTGACTTTAACAGGAACCCAGGTAGTTTATATACTAACTAGTATTTTGGAAAATAGTCAGCTCAATAGGCTTTACCAGTATCTTTCTCTTCTTACTGAGCAAGAAACAGTTCTATCTAGAGATACACAGTTCTATTATACTAATATTCTAGTGACAGTTAAAGCATCATGTTGAAGTACCTTCCTTTACAAAATACCGGGTGGCCAACACTGATATGCTTGAAAGACACTTTTGCTTATGTTCATGTGTTCAAAGGCAAGACAAGACAAGAATGTTTCCAAGATGCAACATCTCCTCTAAAAAAGCTTTCTGAGCACAACCTGAGTCTGGACTTAAGTTTTCCTGTCTCCTCTGGCACACACACGACATGCTCCCACTAGCTGGCTGACCTGTCAGTATTTGCAAGAAGCAAAATAAACTGCTGTATAAGCCAGATGTGCTTTTTCTTTCCCAGGTTGTGAACTGGTAATTATTCCTGTTATACACCATAGTGTAAAAATCCTTTCTTGGACTAAAAGATGAGAAGGAAGACATAGGAACATCCTCAAAGGAACCCACTACTGAGTTAGGTTTTACACAGAAGGAATATTACCATTCTTCTTGATTCTAAATCTATTTGCTTCTTTACATTGTGTGCCTAGGATTTTTGGAGCCAGCTGTTTATATTTTATATGAAAAATAAGACTTGAGATACAGTCCAGCAACATGACTGAGTAAAAAGGATCTTATAGTCTACGTAGGACTGCTGCAACAACCACAACTAATAAACACTTCCTAAACTCCACCTGTACAGAAGAATACCTGATGTGAGATGATTTACATAATTTTAACTGCAACCAAGCCGAGGCAAAGCAGACCAATTAACGTGGGACTCAACATGTTTAGCACAAACAACCTAGAAGTTACATGTTAAGGTGAAACCAGTCACCTTTCTGATTAGCAGACAGACATCTGTTTTCAGATGGTCCTCCCCTCTGTCTTAAAAGGTGCATAAGGCAGAGGGGACAAACTGTCCCAAGTATGCACATAACCAACCTTTCAAAATCTGGTTACATAAATGAACCTAAATGACAGTTTAGCCCTTAAGTATTCACTATGAAATCTTCAAATTGTTAATCAGCATTGGCATTAAGTCTCCAAATCCCCCATTTTTTATGTAATAAGTTTTCATTGCTATATAAGTCTCTTATTCAGGCTAGGTCTTCATTTTTGTACTTATATATTACAACTAAAAAGAGTGGGATGTAAACGACAGAGTAGACACTACTGATAGTTATTTTAAAAGTGCTAAAGAAGCACGTGGAGAAAAAAATGTCAAAATGCTTAATCCTGAGCTTTGTTTTCATGTCTAGAGGTAGAGGCAAGTGTATACCTTAGTGTTAGGAAGCAGTAGCTATATTACTGGCCCTTAGAAATGCTGCTTGCATAAGGGAAGTTACGCAGTGCACAGCTGAACAGGTTTCTGCCTGGCTCTGCAAAAGTCAGGAACATAAAAGGACTTAATCTCTGAGTGACAGTAACTACAGGCTGGGAACACAGCCCTACTGCCAAAAAGTAGAAAACAATCAATCAGAAAAACAATGGCTAACATGCTGGGAGAGCAAAACCTATTCTCTTGAGATAGCCTAACAACACAGCAGGAATATATCTGCTTGCAGAAATGTTCCTATACCCTGGTACTGGTTTTGGAGAAGGAAATCCTTTCCTTTTCACTTTCCTGTATTCCTCTGGTCTGGGGACAAACAGCCTTGGAGAGATCTGTTGTGACCAGCACCAAATTCTTTCAGGGTCTGTCATGGTTTCCAAAGATTTCTATGCACTAGGCTAGCACTAGATACTAGACATAAATATAGGTATTAATTCTGTTGGCACTGGGCCTACTTTAAACTAAGCCTTTCAAACAAATAAACATAGACATATAGATATATACAAAGTTTACAGTGAAATATGACAGATTGTTCCTTGCAATTTTTTTTTTGTTTCGTTCTTAAGACTTTAACAGAGTAAATGGGAGTAAACTGAAAAATAATCATACTCCATTTTAATTGCCATTTTACTGAAATAAAGAATCATCACTGGAAGTCTCAATAAATTCACAATGTGCCTTTCAGCAGCCTATAGACATTTAAGGCAAATGATTACCCGCAGAAATATGACAGGCGTTCCCACAAGAAGATGCCTTCTCTTTAAGAAAAAATTCTCAAAGCTGCAGGATAAGAGAGATTATATGCTGCAACAGAACAAAGATATAGCAATGCAAACTACAGGAAAATACCCTCAGAGGAAGGAAACTAATAATCTGTAACTGGCAAATTACTACGTCTTCAAAGCCAGGGAAAACAGAAATTAAATGCAGGAAGGGGGAGGGACTTTCAATGCTACATCCACATCTTTCTAAATAACAGGTTTTTAGTAAAAAACAACCCCCCAAACTTCATTTATGAAACCTTTTTTTTTTTACTTTACATTCACCAATCTGCTTTCTTGTAGCCAAAATGACAAAATCAGAGCTTTCAGCCACTGCTACAGCAAGCAAACAGATTAAAAAAAAAAAAAAAAAGAGATGAAAGGGTAGCATCCCTCATGGACCAAAATTTGGAAATTAGTTTCTATGTAGCACTGAAGATTTCCAGCACTATCCATGCAGCATATGACTTTGTGACAAGCTTGAAAGTTGCTAAGGAAATATTTTATTTTGCTAGGCAACTAAATGCTTGGGATCAGGGTTTCTGGAACTTGTAATTCTGCCAGAACAATTGCTTGGTGGGTCACGGTAAAGGTTATTATCCGTAACAAATCACAGATTCATTAATTACAACCTATGATGGGTTTAGCAATGTATCTTCACAGGACAGTTCAAACAAGCCTATATATATAGAGCTCTTTAAGTTTCTTTTCTCTCTGTATGTTTACACTGGTGTTCCTACATTTGGAGCAGCAAAAATGGAAAATGGTTACCATAAAGACTGTGTTACCTATATGAGACTTTTTGTGCAGACATGATACTACTTCTCTCAGAAAGTGAGTTTTGGAACTGGTGCTGCAAACAGTTTGCATCTTGCAGAGGTCTCATCAAAGTAAATTTTATATGTCCTATATATGTATTTATATATATTTGTATTTTTATATGTGCGTGTATATACATATATGTAAAAACCACATCATAGAATCATAGAATCATAGAATAGTCAGGGTTGGAAAGGATCTTAAGATCATCCAGATCCAACCCCCCTGCCATAGGCAGGGACACCTCCCGCTAAACCATGTCACCTAAGGCTCTGTCCAACCTGGCCTTGAACACTGCCATGAATTGACACATTCACAACTTCCCTGGGCAACCCACTCCAGTGCCTCACCACCCTAACAGTAAAGAATTTCTTCCTTATAGCCAATCTAAACTTCCCCTGTTTTTTAACAAATTACTCCTTGTCATTATCAAGCCACTGATGCAGCAGTGTTCTTGTAAGGGCAACACCTCAGTCTCTGAGTTCTCTAGGTGGAGGTATTAGCTGTCAAAAGGCCCAACTTGGTGAACGGAACATACTTCCAGAGCAATTCAAAATAAAAATTGGAAAGAAAAGAAAAAAAAGAGCAATATGATACATTCATTTTGCTAGTCTGTTTGAAGTAAAGGCATTCTATTTATGTTTAACCACATAGTTGATATACCTGTGTTTATATGTTCCCTGAGTATGAACTATGCAGAAGGAATACAACAAAACCATGGACATTCTGGTTCTTGTCACCTCAGACGTTTAATGGGACTGACTTCAAATAGTATTCTTGCTTGCCTTATTTCAGCGTTAAGTGCTCACTACATCAATGAAATTACACAATGAAGTTTCTTCTGTCTGTGTGTAGCACTAATAAGCTCTTGCTAGACTGGGAAATGGAGTATTTACGCTTGGACCTAAACTGAAGGACAATGACCTTAGTTATTCTGTCCATACCAGAGCTAAGAATCTTTCTGTTCCCAGTATGCCAAAATACCAGTTTAGAAGGAAAAAAAAAAAAAAGAAAAAAAATCAAAGAAGAGTGGACTGTGCTTTTTGCAATTACACACATTATTTAAAACTATGTATTGTAAATTTAAAAAAAAGCAAGAGCAGCTGTTTTTAAATGAGGAGATATTAGTGAGTCATAATAAGAAGATAAATTCTTGTAATGTTATATACTTCAGTTTACCCTCCTACTGTACAATATCACTCGTTTTTTTATTTTTAAGAGCTAATCCTGCACTATCTGTACTGAGCAACCAATTTTTATTAAAACATTACAACACATACAATGCAGCCATGACAAGCTGTTTGAGCTATCTCTTAACTAGAAAGCATAATTATTGGAGTATTTAATACCAATACAGAATTGTTAAGCCAGTTCTTGAAATCTGTCTTATCAAACCATGAGCTGGCCATTTCATAACAAAGGTAAGAATGAACACAACAAAAATCTTCACTGTGAAGATTAGGATTTTTGAAAATTTCCTGCCAGGAAAAAGAAATTATCAGGCAATTCTAAAATTGATCCCGAAAGCCTTAAGAGACTAATGTGGAAAACTTACCTGTTCTGCACCAGGCAACTGTACTACTAAGAAGTGCAGTTACACATCTGAATATCACAGATCTTCTTCCTTATACTTCATAGCCATATGCTGGGTCGGAGCAATCCCAGGCAGAGCTACAGGCTGGGCAGAGAAGAGATTCAGAGCAGTCCTGCAGAGAAGGACTTGGGGGTGCTGGTCGATGAGAAAATGAACATGAGCCAGCTGCAGTGTGCGCTTGCAGCCCAGAAAGCCAACCGTAAAGCCTTGGGTAATATGGTTTAGATTGAGGTGTCCCTGCCCATGGCAGGGGGGTTGGAACTTGATGATCTTAAGGTCCTTTCCAACCCTAACTATTCTATGATTCTATGTCACCTAACTAAGAAACAAGAGGATACAGCACCCTTAAAAGACCAGATAATTTTCCTTGAAATTACAGTAAAAATACTATCATGCTTAAACTGTGTAAAAAAGATAACTTTCCACTGGGGGAAAAACCAGAATGTTCTTTTATTTTAAAAAGGTTAAAGGAATATCCTAGTGTAGCTTTCTTTCAGTTTTCAGAGGAGACAACACACTGTTTTTCATAGATGGGATAATAAAGCAAAGTGGTCCTTGAAGGTATCTCCCTGTCAATGTGGTTTTGCACTAGCAAAACAGCGCTCACTTCAGCAGAATTATCCTGACTTACATTAATGAAAAAGGGAAGCTTGCTCCAACCTAATCTTTACAATGCCACAAAACGTCCTGATGAATACACATCATTCAGATGTAACAAATGGCCTGTGGCAAGCTGACTTTCTTGTGCCTAGTGAAATTTCTATAACTTCTGAGCATAGACCAGTCAATCAAACATCATCACCCTACCACAGTCATGATGCCTGTTTGCCACAAAGATAAAGGTCACAACACTGGGGGAAGGACTTTCTTTGACAGGTCTCATGAATCGTTGTATATGATCTGCTGGAATTTTGCACTGTAGGTGAAATGCTGGCTAGGGTCAACTGCAGCATCATGTTCAGCCTGGAGTCTTAAACTGGAGGAAGAGAGGTATTAATGAAAGAATCACTAAGAAGTGGCTATTGCATGTCCCTGTCTCTAATCTTCTACCACTTGTAGGTGTCAGCTGCACATGTGAAAGATGCACAGACACCTGAGTGAGCCCACTTCAAAACACAGCATAGTGTTCAAAAATACACTTTTTTAATAATCCTACTCTTCTCTGTGGAGCCAGTGCTGAGGTAGACAAGGTACTGTAATTCAGACCGCAGGGAGCCTGATTCTGCAAAAAGAGAAGCACTTTTAGACCCTGACAAACAGGAACCGAAGTAATCTGTGGGACAGACATGTGGGCCACTGAAGGACAGTGTGTGGTACTAGCATTTCACAAGCGATCAACCTGAACTTTCAGAGTTACTAGCTATAGAAGAAAAAAGGTTTCACACTGGGCCTCCACTTAAAAAGGTGCATAAGGCCTGAAGGATATAACACTCTGAACACTTCTGAGATCAAAATAACTGATTTATGTTTGCCTACATCAATTTTCCATCCCTTTATTAGAAATCCTGTACAATATAACCATATTGTACAGTCTTTGCCTTGATAGACTTCACTTCAGCATACCTGCAACCAGTTCTAAGATTCCATGGGTTCATTCTTTTGCAGTAGCAAGATGAGATCTAGGATTGAACTCCTATCATGCTTCCACAGTTTCTTTTCCATCCAGTAATTTACAGTTATCTCATTCCATCTACATCAAATTTATTTGCAAAGAAATAATTTTAAAAACTTTATTAAGAATTTAGACACAATATTCGTTGCCTTTTAAGTCACAAAGTCCCTATTCCATTCACACCGTATGATGTTTCCACTTGCTCTTGCTGTGTGTGGTCTCTTCTTGTTGATGTTGAAGACAACTTTGCTACTCCATTTCTCAACTTCAGAAGTCTAATTCAGCTCACCTTTGGACAGTTCCCTCTTCATTCTTACTGTTTCTCAAGTTGCAGGAGCCATGAACTAAATGGTTTTAAATTTTTTCTTCAGTCCCACCTGTAAGTCTCTCCTTTTTAACTATGCAGCTCCAACAACCTGTGAGAAAATCACAGCAGTAGCAATGACAGCACCAGCACTGGCACCATTATGTGAAATGGATTTTCTCCTCCTGGATGTTTTCACTCCGTCTGCACCGCCTTCCCTTAAAAGGTTTCAACTGCATATTGTGCAAGCAGCAGAACTAAAACAAGAGTCATACCCCTTATATGGTCAAGTATTAACAGTGTTACTTCTTCCCAGTCTTCAATTTATTAAGCAAAAAGCAGTGGAATGTTAACGCCTCATACACAACACAGATAACTAAGCCATATCACTAAGATAAGACGTAAACTACCACGCTGGCAGAGAGGCTATCAGAAGTATGAGGCACAAAAAAAGAACAGTAGGCAAGCTTCTTGTCTTTCTGTTTTCTAGTCTGCTACATCTCACTGAGAAATACCACAGTAACAGAAATCAATACACAAAAAAAAATCTGAAGGGACTTAAATCTGCAAAGAACCTAAAACCAAAAAAACATTTTTTTTATTTTCCTTCCTGCCCAGTTTTTAACTCTAAAATCCTTCTGCAAGTGGACTAAAAGTACAATGAATCAAGGTCTGCTGTTCAGGGGCAGGACTTACAACTTCAGGTGGATATTTTTTTTGTCTGACTATAGTTCTGAGGACAGTTACAGATTCTAGTAATTGCAGAAATCATCTCCTTGTCCAATTCTAATCAGGACAATTTTAATTCCCTTTCAGTCAATGGAGCCTCCTCTGCATTAACGCTACGTAACTGTGGTGCCAGGTAATTGATCCGATAACTCTCTTCTGCCTCTCAATCTCACACCAGCCTTTCCCCATGTTTGAAAGATTTCAACAGCAAAACTTGAAAATTACCCCAGCAGAAAGTTAAGGTCCTATAAACACAACCTACCTTGCTCATGCCTTGCAATATACAGCAACCATACATACTAGAAACTTATTTGAGCTACACGAAGCACATTAATGTTCAGAACAACCACAATACTCCAAGGACATGAACTGCTGTGTGGAAGATCAGTGCCTGGCCTTTAACTTTCTAAGCCAAACTTAGTATCTCCCTTTGGGTCATTCAAGTTCACAGGACTTTTTCTGTCTCCTGGTGGAGCAGGCTCGAAAAGGCTACACAATCACAAGGATGGTGCAAACACTCATCAGGGAACTCGAACACGCACACACTGCGGCCCTGCAGTTATTTCCGCTCCTCGCTGCCACCTATAGGTCATGGTGTGAACACACAGCTCCGTCCTTCATACCATTAAGTTTTCCGTCACACAGATGCTGTAACACCTCAGCCAAATATTACCAGCATCTTGTGCACCATACCAAAAGGACAGTAGTTTTTAAAGTACTTGAGACACTTTACAAAATAATGGTAAGGTAATTTTTGACCTAGTTCCAACAGGCAACTTTCTGATTCAGTCCCAGGGGGTAAAAAAGTAAATTCACATGCCTAACTTCATTGCCAGCTATGGAGCCATGGGAGCACTACAGAACTGAAATGCACTTGTGACTAGGCCAACAGCTGCTCGTTCTGCTTCAGATCTCTGAGAAAGGGCTGCAGAATGCCTCTGCCTCTTCATTGCTCTTCAGGGAGTAAGTGGTCAAAGTAAAAATAGCCAGCACAGCTCCTTGCTGAATCTGCCTTTCTCTTCAAAACTAATGTGATAATCCTGTCCACTATGGGAAGGAGGTGCAAGGATACTTTTTATGGATACTGTGCTTTAGCCTAGCTCCTTAATTTGCTGGGGAGTGAACTGCTACTGGTGCAGAATTCACCAGCTAACAGCGACAGTAAATGCACATTTAACAAATACACCAATGCAAAGCTGGAATTCTTCACCCCATATTTGCAGGTGCTGCAAGTAAGTTACCGTCCTAGTGACTAAGATATAAAATTACGGACAATGTTAAAACTACCAATAACATGCAAGTTACATATGTATTATCACAGTCAGATTGTTACCATCCCCAATTTGAGGCATTAAAGAAGTTGAATTCTGGATGATAACACAGAGTCCTAGCAATGAGATTCCTTGGGAGAAAAAACTCTCTGAAGAGCTAAGTGCTTAATCCAATTTAATTGAAGTTTGTGCACATGGAAACTAAGAATTTTCTTTCTTTTCAAGGAAATACAGCATTAAAGAATTCCTGCTATGAAAAACTGGACTTTATCAGAAGCCTCTGCTTCAGGCAGGAAACCAGCCATTGAGCCTACAACATCTGGTTCTGCTCAGCCAGACTACCATGATATGGACAGTGCTGTCAGCATGAAAAGCACTGTAGCTCAGACTATAAAACACAAAATTCTCTGCAGTCACCACAGAAAGAAAAGAAAATCCCCTAAAATCTCAGCACTTTGACAGAGTTTAGCATAGAGCAGATATTTAGAAAAGAATCAGAAATGGGCACAACAGCTAGAAGCTAGACTTTTGCACAGTAATAAAGTAATTAAATTGAAGAAACACCAACTTGGTGTTTGCTATGAATAGGGATATTAACAAGTACTGTCTTGAAATTGCTCCAATGTAGGAATTCACCTGTAATAAAGTACATTAGTAGCTCAAGAGAAAAGTAATTCTTCCCGTCCTTTTTAAAAATTAATTTAATCATTATGAGAAACCTTTAATTCCGTAAGAAACATTGTACTTTTATTACTGGCAGAGGAACCAAGTCTTACACGAATTCACTACTAACTGCTAGAAATTATTCTCATCTCTTTCTACTAGGAATTAGTATCGTGTAAAATTCTATTTCCAAACTATTAATAATTTTACCCTTTTGAACTCCTCACATGGCCATAATGTCCCTTTTTTTTCTCTTCCATTGAATGATACAAATCAGAATTAATGCACTGTTTAAAACTAACCTAGATTGACAAACTAAATGCTTGTATATGGACTGAGTTTGCAAAGAGCAAGGTTTTATTCTAAGTACAGTATTTATACTAGTGCCCTTTTCTGCTGTGTGTGAGGAAAAACACAGACATGGTGGGATAAAAAGAAACACTAAGAGACTAGGAACAAGTATGCATGACTTCTCAGGTGCAGCTCCACAAAATTCATACTCCAAAGTTTTATGTGAAGAGAGGACCAGGTTAAGTCCTGCTGGATGCTCAACAACCTTCAGCAGCTATGAAGGTGCAAATGACAGTAAAGCATACATCAATACTGTGCAACTGAGCATGGTTCAGGCATCTACAGCCTCACAGCAAAGAATCTATCTGTTAAGGAGGAAGCAGTCTGGCTCCCCATAGTTGGTCTCCTTCACAAGCCAGGTTTGGTGCTTTGCCAACACATAGGCAGAGGGACTGCAGATAATATCTCTGCACTGCTGTGCACTGCACAACGTAGACATGTGGGCTTATCCATGCTTCTATGAAAAACACTGTACAGAGTGAAATAGGCATGGTTCAGGATTTACTGTGTTACTGCACTGTATTTTCCTTAGCTGGAGCAGTGTTCAGAATGTTCACAAGCTTTATACAATTTCAGACTACACCACTGTCTGTGGACACGCAAACCAGTCTTCTGAGTTGTGATCTCAGAATCATAGAATAGTTAGGGTTGGAAAGGACCTTAAGATCATCAAGTTCCAAGCCCCCTGCCATGGGCAGGGACACCTCACCCTAAACCATATTACCCAAGGCCTCATCCAACCTAGCCTTGAACACCGCCAGGGATGGAGCATTCCCAACCTCCCTGGACAACCTATTCCAGTGCTTCACTACCCTAACAGGAAATAATTTTTTCCTTATATCCAATCTAAACTTCCCCTGTTTAACTTTTAACCCATTACCCCTTGTCCTACCACTACAGGCCCTAATGAAGAGTTCACCCCCAGCATCCCTATACGTCCCCTTCAGATACTGGAAGGCTGCTATGAGGTCTCCACGCAGCCTTCTCTTCTCCAGGCTGAACAGCCCCAACTTTCTCAGCCGATCTTCATACGGGAGGTGCTCCAGTCCCCTGATCATTCTCGTGGCCCTCCTCTGGACTTGTTCCAACAGTTCCATGTCCTTTTTATGTTGAGGACACCAGAACTGTACACAGTACTCCAAGTGAGGTCTAACGAGAGCAGAGTAGAGGGGCAGGATCACCTCCTTCGACCTGCTGGTCACACTCCTTTTGATGCAGCCCAGGATACGGTTGGCTTTCTGGGCTGCAAGCACACACTGCAGCCGGCTCATGTTCATTTTCTCATCGACCAGCACCCCCAAGTCCTTCTCTGCAGGACTGCTCTGAATCTCTTCTCTGCCCAGCCTGTAGCTGTGCCTGGGATTGCTGCAACCCAGGTGTAGGACCTTGCACTTGTCATGGTTAAACTTCATGAGGTTGGCATCAGCCCTACCCCTTCCACTTCCATGTGTTCTTACATCTTTTCAGCCCTGCTCCAGCATGCCACCCATGCTGAGATTTATGAAGAGAAGCAACCTCGGAGGTTCATGCTAAGGGATGCTGACTCAGTCACAGCACAACTTCAGTTTCTCCTTTACAGGACAAGTGTTTTATACAAGGGATCACTGCCAAAAAGTAAAGAGGATAGTACATAATAAAATGGGGGAAAAGTGAAAACATCAAAGTCATGGAAAAGCTAGGAAAAACATGGAAAAAATTTGTGCTAAATTTATTTTTTCTACATTCAACATTCATTTTTTTTTTAAATAAACTTTTACACAGGCTTTCATATTTCCAGTCAAATCTCTGGGGTTCTCATGAGCCCAAAAATTAAGTGTGCTTGAGTTTTTTCTGACCTGGTGCCAAGAAGCAAAAGTCAACTCTTTTGCTTTATTGTATTAAGCACCCCTATTATAAAGCAAGACTGGTTATGTTTACTCTAAGAGCCATTTCCAAGAAATCTGCTAACAAATCTAGTACCTTGCAAGCAGAAATAGGGCCCTTAGGAAGACACAAAAAATGATGCCAAGATGAACAGGTCTGTGTAAATAAAGATAAGATGAAAGGTTTATTGTTTCAAAGGGAGGGAAGAAGTAATTTCAATGTGCAAAAATGGGTATGTTCATACTCTTGCTTGTGGTTTCTCCTCATTGTGTGTACATCTATATAGAAAACCAGGATGCTGCAGACACACAGCATAAGGAAGCCCAATGATTCTTTAGTGAACTGATGAAATGTTTATGCTGAGACTACAGATAGCATGTATTCTTCCTGCCTAGCTCTTGCAGACCCCTCCTTTGCCTTTAACCAGAAGTACCAGTAGGAAAATTCTGTCCCTTATATGACTTTATTTAACCTTGTACTCAAGGCTCATCAAATAGATTGTCCAGGTATCAGTCAAATCAATGAATTGTAGCTGAGATGGACTCCAAAGCTTGTGGGAGGGAGGCCAGTTTGTCAGATCCACATGGGAGAAGAAAACCTAGAATGAACAGTTACTGAATTTTAAAAAGTCATTTTTCTTTTCTGATTTTCTGCCCATATGTATTCAAGTCACTTATGGTGACTTCCCAGCTATCTCTCAAGTCACATAGTGATGTTTAAAAGACCCTAAAGATAGCTTGTTAAGTAAGGAGGCATGTAAAACAGCTCTCCTTAAATTGGGGCATGAGCAACAGACAGGAGGAACTCAGTAGACACTTTGCTCATTTTATCTCAGGTATGGAAATACTTTCAGGCATGCTAAAGCATTGCCAAGACTCTCATCCATTCATTAGTAACAAATTTTAATGTGCTGAATGATCTGTTTGAAGAATTTCCAAAAAGACACTGCCAGGCTTTCCACAACTCTTTCTAGTGAAACGAAGAATATACTTATCTGGTACGAATAACAAAGTGCTCTGAAAACATATGACATGTGGAGCTTGATTCATTCTGCATTTGATGGTGTCTATAACGATAGAAAAGTAAGGGTCTGACGGGTTAGTTTAAGCTATAGTTACACACTATTACAATAAACTTAGCAGGACGTTCTACTAATACTTTGTCCTAGTGAGGTACAAGAACCTAAATTCACCCTGTGATGATGCAGGCTCAGTGATACGCACCACAAAGACAATGTTTGCAAAGCAGCAAAAAGAAAAAACAAAAAAGATTCTAAATGGATAGGGAGCATGCAGCTCATAGACTGGTAATAATGTCAGTAAAAATCTGTAATTGGCAAAACCAACACACATCAAGCCTATTACGCATTTCTAAATTATGGGAGAAAGAGCAAAACAAACCATGCTTGTACGAGTTTTGACAAAAAGAAGCTAAGAGAGCTTTAGGTGTACCTGATGGGGAACTGATTCATTTGAACAAAAGGAACTAATCTTACAGATCTATCAGCTCACAGCAGCACTCCTGAGAACACACAGGTTCATGATCTCAGACCACAATTCCTTATGTTTCTGAAGAACTATCTCAGCAAGGTTCGGGTAACTAGGAGGGGTGTAGGTGTTGATTCTGGAAGAATCAAGAGCCAAGAGCTGGTTGGACTACTGCAGAAAGGCTGACAACCAATGCTCCCTGGCCCACAAAGGAGCTCTCCTTACGATCACATTGTGCCCGGCCTTCCCTGAGAAATAGATCTTCACAGAGGTAGAAATATACCAAGAAAAATATGACACTGGATGACTGCAGAGGTCAAACAATCCAGCAGACTACCCCAGCACTGAGCCATCAGCCAGTCAGGAGCAGCTGCTAAAGAACTTAATTCTCCAATTTACAAATAGATCTATGACTAAGCTAACTTTCTAACAACCCAAGCATTCAGCGTACGGAGACATTTTGGTACCTCTCTGAAATCACAGAAATACTCTGCAGGCCAGTCAAACCACCTGTAATGCCTGCACAGTGACGTTAAGGAACCTCCCTAGCATACTACAGAGGAATCACAGAATGCTGCAAGCCTACCCATCAGAAGAACAGTAAGAGTTACTGTGGAAAAAGGGATAGGGAACGGCACCTTCAGCATGACACCTCCAAGTTCTTCCATAGAGTTCTGTCAGTCTCAAGCAGGGGAAAAGCAAATTCTGCCACAGTACTGTGGTATTTAGATGTAGAAAATAGCCAAATGTGTCAATTGTCTTTCACTTTTCCTAGATGGAAAATACAGTAAAAACACAGTAAAAATTAAAGGATAAAAGTAAAAAGCCTGAACAAGGAGCTAACAGTCAGGGCACTGAAAATCCATTAAGCAGTACGAATTACAGTGACTGTGGATGTCTTTTAACCTGTATTACCTATAATGATTAGTAATGTTTATGATATTTAAATAAAAGGACATACTCATGTATGGTATTGCTGAATCTTGGTAGTTAGTGATGGAAATAAACACACAGAGTACAGGTTCCTCTGATGTTGTAGTAGCCCTACACATATCACACCTGAGATCTGTACTACCAAATGAAATAAAAAAGAACAATCCTTTATGGAAGTTTACAGGCTGTGGCTTAGTCCACACTGTAACATTTTGGCAACCTCATGATGTTATTTTAGCAGTACACTTTAACAGCAAAACCCTAATGAGTTTCAAGAACAGCAAAGCCCATACTTCTCGGAAACTGAGTAATAAAACCATGAAAATTCTCACAGGTCTCCCAGCCAAATCAGCTAGGATGAAAAAAACACTTCTGCGTTACAGTCACAAGCTATATATATATGGGGAAATTACTGTTCTTTTAAATATAAATAACACAGACACATCCTGTGTGTAACATGCATGATCATGAAAATGCCACCACTGCCTTCTGAACTGTGCATTTCCAGGAACTCAAACTCCCATGTTTGAAAGCTTCTAACAAAAAAATACTACAGTAACTGATGTTGTTTTCAACTGTTTCTCTTGGTTACAAATGTATTGGAAAGCATGCACAAGATGCAGCCTGTGTTAACTCTTTCTTATTATGGGACTGTTTTCTTCAGTGTGTGGGATGCTAACAGATGTACTTATCATGATGTTCCACACCAAATGCTGGTCTCATGTTGCTTTAGTCAGCAGTTCGAGATTCAAATCCAAAAGGCATAACCTCGCACCCACTTTTGTAAATGTTTCAAAAGTCAGCTCTCAAAGGAAGTATAACCTTCAGGACAGAGCCCCTCTGACTCCGTGCCTTATGAAAACTTCATTGTCTCCTCCACACATGCTCTAATAGAATGACTAGAAACAGCTGTTGACATATAAAATATCTAGACATGGCTGTGCTAAAAGCAAGAGACAAAAGCTGCTTTGCTAAAGACAACTAATAAACGCAAGTGTTTCTATGAGTATACAATGAGGGAGAGATGTGCTTTGGCAGCAACGTACCCTCCAAAAAATTTGTCTTTCACATAATATAACCAGTTGGCACAATGCTCAGAGTCCCTGTGAGGTGAAATTAGAATCATAGAATACCTCAAGTTGGAAGGGACCCATAAGGATCATTGTGTCCCACTCTCTGCTCCCTGCAGGACTACCTAAAACTAAACCATATGACTAAGAACATCACCCGGGCAGTCCTTGAATCCTGATGGGAAGCCGTGACCGCTTCCCTGGGGAGCCTGCCACAGTGACAGATTACATACACATGTACTGTAGATCCACACAGAACCCGAGGTTTGACTGCAGAGTTCATAGTACTAATGAAAAGTCCAACCATATGGCAAGCATGTGGCCATGCTCTCCAGATGTACTGCAGTAATCCCCAAGGTTATTCATGCCCTTCCTACCTAAGACACAAGAATCACTTTTCATTACTATTTCAGTATTCACATGCCTATAGGGTAAGTTAACTCCTTCTTGTCAGTAAAGGACGAAGTGAACAGATGGCAATACATACAGTATGCTGACTTCTAGCATTTTCAGTGAACTTTGGTGTAACAAATGAAATTCTTTTAAAGATTCCAAGCTTATTTTAGCCTCCAAATTCTGCCATGGCTCAGTAGCAGAAAGATTATGCCTTGTCCTAGGAAAGATACTGTCTGTTCTATGGCTGCAGCTGACTGTATAAGGCAGCTGTGTAAGGAGCATCTGTCCCACTTCCAAGACTACAGCCTGTGACTAGTTAAGGTCTTCAAGCAAAGGCAGGGGTTTTTGTATATACATCAGAAAAACAGCTGTCATTGCTACACTGTAGTATGCCATGTTAACAGCCTGCCTTGTTACTGGCTTCCTGAGTAATGCAGATGTGAGGATAACCTTTTTAATGTGTGGAAAGAACATAAAGAAACAAAAAGTCTCAGACTGTTTAAAGCAAGCCTATCCTGGAAGAGGAAATTCACCCACCAACAGAAGACACAACTGAGCACAAAATGACACAAATTAATTTCAGTAGCAGGCTTTGTCCCATTAAGGATTTAGAAAAAATTTTCTATTTAGTGCAACAATGGAATGTCAGAAGGGTCTGTAACGTGTTCCTCTGTAACTATGAGGAAAGAAAAAAAAGCTTGAACCAGGAACTACCAACACTCAAGCTTCCACACTTCCCCACCCTCAAACAGGGACATTTTCTGATCTAGCCCCAAATCTTGCATGATCACTGCTGCTCACAAAACCTGAGTTTTTCAGCAGTAAAAATAGTCTGTGAAGGCAAGAGGGAACAAGTTCTTTTATTATGCAGAAAATGTCAGGAAGATGCAATTATAACAAAAAAATAGAAGGGAAGTCATAAATGGAGAAAAGGGAAAGGTATTATCCTTATATCCTTCTACAGCAACTTACAGAAGTGAGCCTCGGTAATATCATCACTAATGACTGGCAAGACCTGTGGTCTGTTACAGTAAATTCAATAATCCCATGAACTAACCACAAGGAAAAGACCCTCCATTACCTCAGGAGTACAGGTGGCCCATAATCATTAGCTTTTTTAGGCATACTACAATGAGGTCAGCTGACTCAGAAGGCACTGTGCCTATGCTCATTGACAAAGATGCAAAACAGATGTGAATATAACCACAACATGTGGTACAAAACTGTACTGAGTGTAATTCAAACTGGGGTTTCAGTACTCTGAATTGTCTCAATATTAGAGAAACTATAGCTTTAGGTACATATCAGAAGTGTAATTTCTCCAGTTGGATAATTCCTTGGTTTAGAAGAAAATGAAGTAAATAATTTAAGGCAACATCAAGGTTTTCTGTACACCAACTTGCTGTTAATCATGGTGACTACAGAACTGAAAGAGTACAGGCAGTCTTAATCTTGGTAGCCCGAGGACTTACCAGCAAAGGTCTCTTTGTAGGGCCGCAGCATTATAAAACAATTCAAATTGAAAGTGACCATGGCGGGTCTCTACTCCAAGGTATGAGGTAAGTCAAAGTTGCTTATGACTTTACCCAGCTGGACACTGAACAACTTCCTTGCTTCAAGTTATTATCATTGTTTCTTGTCCTTCCACCATGTGTATCTGTGGAGTTCATCCAGCTGTCCAGGTTCCCCTGACTGCCAGCTCTGCCCTCCAGCACATCAGCTGGTACGCCTCCCAGTTTGCGGGGGGTTGTCATCTGCAAATTTAGAGTGCCCTCCATCCCCTCCTCCAGACTACTGATAAAGATGTTAAACAGGACAGGTCACAGGACAGACCCATACAATACCCCCCTTTTTACCAGCTCATTAATCAACAGCCCTTGAGCCTGATCACCAAAATAGATTTTTACCCATCTAGTTGTCCACTCATCTAAATCATTAAGTCCTGTGTTGGATACAAGAATAAAGTGGGACACAGTATCAAACCTTTGCTAAAATGGCAGTAGGTGACATCTGCTGCCCTAACCTTACCGATAATTGGTTTATCACCCAGGCAATCAGGTTGGTTAGATATTATTTATTCTAGAAGCCCCTAACAATGCCATTTCAATTCAGATTTTCTTCCTTACACTAGTTCTGCTTTTTCTCTTTTGCAAACTGTTCTGTGGATTTTAGAAAGTGAGAATTGGCAAACTCTCTGTGTGGCTGAGATACATGGCTGGGGAGGCTAAGGAAGAAAGCAGCTTCACAACTTTATGATAATGTTCACAGAAACAGAGAAAATGACTACAACTTCAAGTAAGATTGACTCTCAAACATCTTCAAACAATGTGACCCTAGCTCTGTCAGAGGCTTACAGAGATTTTCAAACACCCAGAATTTCCTGTCTTCCTAATCTGTAAACAATCACACTAATCTAGTAAAGATTATCTTCTAATACACGTAAGAAGTAGAAATTCTGTAGAAATTCTGTGCCATAAGTTTTCTTTGAAATCAGTGGGAAGCCTTCTTCAGGAAGGTCAACCATTTAAATAAAATCCTGTGATGGGAGAGGTTGTTCTTGGGCAGATAACAAGCATGTTCAGACATACTAATCCACGTGGGAATCCTCAGATTGATTGAATTAAAATGCTTTTGGGCTTTTTTTTTCAGGACATTCTAGGAACTCCTGTTGTTCATTCGTAGCTGTACACTTTATGAGACATAAGACAGATGCAACACTAAGAAAACTGTGGACTTCCATTGCATAGTGCAAGGCCTGCTCAGGATGTTTTGGAAAAAGTTTATTTTTCTCAGATATTTTTTCACGTTTGGCATATTAAGCCTGGACAAAAGTTTGTTTGTGAGAACTATGATTAAACATGTTTCCTAACATGAGCAATCAAGCTTACAGGATGTATTTATGTCCCACAAAGCACCACATCTTGCTCTCTAACTTTGATAGATAAACTGACCTCACCTACAGCCGAAAGTTAAGCTAGAAACAGAGCACTGCATAGTTTTCAACTCATCTTTTCTTTTGAATGAAGAGAGCTTTCAGTACACCTCTCTGTAAAAAAACTGCTGTTCTTCATTAGATATACAGGTACATGGAGGACATACATGGCTATTTTTCGTATTGCAATGTTATCTTTAAAGTTACAAATCCTGACCAAATTTCCCACTGCAGTTCTCAAAAACCTTGTATTATGCTCCAGACATCTTAAATGACACTAATGAAGGTTTTATGCAGTTGTCCTTCTGCAGCATTCCACAACAGTACTTGTCCTTCAGGCTTCATCTAATTTAAAAACTGCTTGTACGTGACAGGGACTCAGTTTGACAGAGGTGTCTTAAAAAATTCACAGCAAGCCTATTCCAGATAAGAGAAAGTGAGACTGACTTATCTTACTGAAGAAAGATAAAAACACTGAGGTCACAACTGGCATAACTTGAACAAATCACAGTCACAGAGTGAATGCAGTATCCTCCACATAGAAATATGTATTTATAACTTGGAGAAGTTTTTATGTTGGAAAGATTCCTTAATTTGCTTCTCTAGTTCTTCCAGGTAGGAGCGAGAGACAAAAGCAAACTGACCTAAGCTGAGGATGAAGAAAGGACCACTTCTGGACAATCTCTACTGAACAGCCAACTCTTTATTTCCTATTTCTTACAATGAAGTAAAAACTGGGCAGTGTTGCTCCTCTCTAAGCAGTAAGAGAGAGCAACTCCCCTACTAATAATGAGTAAGCAGAACTGTATCCTTTGCCTTTGCCGTAACTGGGCAAACTTTGTTAGGTACCTTGGACAAAATACCTGTAAGAAGACAGTTACTTGAATTAATATTTTCCAACCTGTCTTTGTGACATTCACTGATGCTTATAATGTTTGAGGCTCCTGTATTAAAGAAACAAGCATACAGAGGCACATAGAAGGTAAAAAAAGGAGCAGGCAATAGGAAGGGACAGGAAGCTGAAGAGGAGGCAAAAGGAAGGAACTGGAAAGGGGCAACGGGGGAGAAGGGTGAGACAGCAGAAAACGGGAAGCAAAAGGAGAGGAGGAAACAACAGGAAGGAAAAGGAAAGAGGAGGAGAAGACAGCAAGAGAAGCCAACAGGAGGCAAGCAAGATGAGAAGGCATCTGGAGGCAAGAGGAAGAGTTTGAAGAAAAGGAGGAGGAACCGGATCAGTAAGAGATTAGAAAAGAGGAAGAGAGCAAAGAACACAGGAAGGTGATAGATGAAAAGAATGAAGATGAACAAAATTAGGAGGAAGTGTTTAGCAAAAGAATAGAAGAAATAAAAGCCGGAAGAAAAAGAGGAGAAAAAGGGGGGAAATAGCAGAAGGAACAGGTGGAAGAAGAGCAAGACTAGCAGAAGTAGTTGGACTTAATGATCTCAGGGGTCTTTTCCAACCTAAATGATTCTATGGTTCTATAACTTAAGCAAAGCTTCTTGCTGTGCTTCAAACAAAATGGACACCACTATAACTAGCACTATGATTTTAACAATTTCGTGCTCCAAGGTTCAGGTTCTTTCCTGCACCCAAGGCAGCTTGTCTGGAGCTCATCACATCTCTGGCCTTCTGCATGAAGACATTTCTCTAAATAAGTCAGAAGAGTCACTGCCCCTGGAGTCTTCCCTAAAACCTGAGTCTAGCTGACCATATAGTAAACGGACAATCAGAGACAGAACACTGGTGTTGAAGTTGCATGAAAAGATAGGCTACCAGATGTAAACTGGCAGGGTGCTGCAGGGTAAGGTGCTTACATTTTTCTCAAGATGAGTATAATCAAAGCACCTACATGCTGTTGAAATGACCTGGCCACAGAAACAAGGTACCAGGTAACGCTAGACACCATGGTATTCTCTCAACAACTCTCTTCCCATACAGACTTGACTACTATTTTCCACAGCCACCCAGCTTCGTAATTCCTACAGAAATAAATTCTACTCACCCTTGTGATTCTCATTTTGTAAACCATTAGCTAACATCTCAGTATTTCATTTCCTTTCCTGTTATGCAGACATCAGATAAATCAGAATACAATGATATGAAAAAAAGAACAGTTTGTTGAACAGGGTACATAGCTTCACATTCCCCTGAAGAAAAAGAACACCAACCTAAGAGTACATATAACTAAAGAACTGAAACCTGGAGATGTACTGCCGCAATCCTGTTGATGTTGGAACGTATTAAAGCAGATGTTTCCTGTCAAGTGTTACCTCTCCCTACAGTACATACTAGTTAGTATATTCCACCAGCCACTTCAAGCAAACACATGTAAATGTTAAAGGTCTTGAGTAAATTCGCCTGTAATCCACTGCTCTGTTTGTTAGTGCTGTATTCCTAAGCAATATTTAGAGTCTTATGGATTATTGTTTCCCTCTGTTTAAGTTCAGTAATGCTCTTTGAAGAGCTATTAAACAACACATCATCATACACTCAAAGGAAAAAGTATAACATTTTAAAAATTCTTTCTCTGAAATACTATATATAAGTTTATTAATACAGCTAAGGAAAAGCTCTAGTTCAATGATTCAGGCTAAACTGTGGCCACACAATACAGACGGACCATCAGAAGAGGTGTTTTTCATTTGCTCTCTAGCACAGACTTCAGGACAGAGGCCCATGACCTCCGGAGACATTAGTCTTCAGGAAGACTAATGAACAGGAATTAAGTTTCTTTTCCTAGGCACTATTTTCGCTATCCTACTACACCTACTATTATAAATGTTGATGTGTCTTTTTCAGCCATCTTTATTTTAACATGATTTCTCTAGTTCTAGTGTTAGAACAACAAAATACAGAAATAAAGAATTGTTGTGGTTTAAGCCCAGGCTGTAAATCAAAACCACGCACCCTCTCGCTCACTCCCCCTGCTTCCTCCCCACCCTGGGACAGGGAGGAGAATCGAAAGAATGTAACTCCCATGGGCTGAGATAAGAACAGTCCAGTAACTAAGGTATAACACAAACCACTAGTGCTACCACCAGTAATAATTATGATAAGGGAAATAACAAGGGAAGAGAATACAATACCACCCATCAAGATCTAGCCCGATCGAGCAGTAAGCCAGCCCTTCCAGGTAACTCCCCAGTTATATCCTGGGCATGATGTGCTGTGGTATGGAATACCTCTTTGGCTAGTTTGGGTCAGGTGTCCTGTCTCTGCTTCCTCCCAGCTTCGCCTCCGCCCTGGCAGAGCATGAGACTCACAAAGTCCTTGGTCAGACTAAGCACCTGAGCAGTAACTAAAAACATTGGTGTTATCAGCACTGGTCCCAGGCCGAAAAGTCAAAAAAACACAGCAATGCAGCAGTTACTACGAAGGAGAAAAAATGACTGCTAATGCTGAACCCAGGACAGGAATATTGTCACTCTACAGCACCTGGGTCAGAGCAATCCCAAGCACAGCTACAGGCTGGGAGGAGAATGGGTTGAGAAGAGCCCTGAGAAGGACTTTGGGGGTGTTGGTTGACAAAAAGCTCAACATGACCCAGCAGTGTGTGCTCACAGTCCAGAAAACAACCGTGTGCTGGGCTGCATCAAAAGGAGCGTGACCAGGAGGTCGAGGGAGGTGATCCTACCCCTCTACTCTGCTCTGGTGAGACCCCACCTGCAGTTCTGCATCCAGCTATGGGGCCCCCAACACGAGAGGGACATGGACCTGTTTGAGTGAGTCCAGAGGAGGCCATGAAGATGATCAGAGGGCTGGAGCACCTCTGCTTTGGAGACAGGCTGAGAGAGTTGGGCCTGTTCAGCCTGGAGAAGAGAAGGCTCAGGGGAGGCCTTACAGCAGCTTCCCGGTACCTAAAGGGGCCTACAAGAAATCTAGAGAACCACACAATGATTTTGGTTGTAAAGGATCTTAAGATCATACAGTTCCAACCCCCCTGACATGGGCAGGGACACCTCACACTAAACCATGTCACCCAAGGCTCTCTCCAACCAGGCCTTGAACACCACCAGGGATGGAGCATTCACAACTTCTTTGGGCAACCCATTCCAGTGCCTCACCACCCTAACAGGAAAGAATTTCCTCCTTACATCCAATCCAAACTTCCCCTGTTTAAGTTTTAACCCATTACCCCTTGTCCTATCACTACAGTCCCTAATGAAGAGTCCCTCCCCAGCATCCTTAGAGGCCCCCTTCAGATACTGGAAGGCTGCTATGAGGTCTCCATGCAGCCTCTAACTTTGATATGTATGTAGTGACAGGACAAGGGGGAGTGGCTTTAATTGAAAAAGGCCAGATTTAGATTAGATACAAGATAAAAATTCTTCACTGAGAGGATAGTGAGGCACTGGCACAGGTTGCCCAGAGAAGCTGTGTCTGCCCCATCCCTGGCAGTGTTCAAGGCCAGGTTGGACGGGGTTTTTAGCAACCTGCTCTAGTGAAAGGTGTCCCTGCCCATGGCAGGGGGTTGGCACTAGATGATCTCTAAGGTCCTTCCCAACCCAAACCATTCTATTATTTGACGATTAGAAGTGACTTGCTTAAGAACTACTAACTGTGATTTCAGAACTAAGCTGGGCTCTTCAATGAGTGAGTTCAGCACTGGCTCTTATAAATTAAGCAGATTATTTGATTTTGGCCACAAAAGCCTGAAAATCGCTGGACAACATTATGGCATTTTTTACAGAAAAGCTTAATTCAAATATTTTGGACTGCTATGTGTGCAAATGAGTCACAAAAGTGACCAGCTTTGAAAACATGTAACTTTAAAATCTTCAGGAAAAAAAAATACAACTATGAAGTAAAAGAAAAAAAAAAAACTCAAGTGTCCTGGATACAGTCTGCAAAGTTCATAATAATAAATATTTGTAAGAATGGCTCAGAAAATATTTATATCCTTCCATCATTATCAATCACTCAGTTTTATTTAATAATCAGACTTAGCTCCGCAGAACTAAATAAGGCAGTCATCACCATGAGATGATCTACGCTTCAGACGGTCAAGCAAACATTGTCAAGAACATAATTCAAATAGTCACAGCGTTATTAAAAACATTCATACATTCAGAAATACTTACTGAACTTTAGGAAAAAAAGACAAATATATTTAATGTCATGGTTTCTTCAAGTCATACAGGAATACAGATATCCTAGGGTTTATATCCAAAAATTAGCCTCTATTTTTTTACACAGTATTTCAATATAATGGTAGCTCTCACTTAAACAATTAGATTTTTGGATCTCTGAACAGAATAAATAAACTACTGGAAACCCTGGCCTCATCTTAAACTAGACCATCTACCTACAAGTAAGTAACAGTTCTCTGAAGACTCTGTCAAGTACTAAAGGAAGCTGCTACCTCTGAATTTAGTAACTTTCAGAAATTTCCTAATTAGGGAAGCACCCTAATACCCTTGGTTTTCCAAGAGCAATCATCCTTTTCATCCAAGCTAGATTTCGCTTTGAAATTACCGTTTCCTGATTAAACACATTTAACAGGGCAATAGGTCATTCTTGTATTAGTTAAGCTATGCAACCAGATCAACACTTGGATACGACTGACACAGTGAATGTTCTTCCACGCAGAATATGTACGACAATAATACTCAGCTTAATCCTCTTATGCCTGTCTTTTGAGGAAATGGAGGCCTGGATGAGACTTGCTCAAAATTCATCTGCTAACACAAGATGTATATCCAGCAAATCTTTTAAGAGCAGATTGGACCTGTCAGAAATATCTTTAGGCATACTTTTAACCTGCCCTGAAACTGGGGATGGATTTTATGATTGCCTGCAGTTTCTTGTGGGACATTTTGTATCATAATAGATGACATATTTAAATGGTTTAAAATAAGGGGAGGGGGAAAGGGAGAGAGGCTTCTTTGGTTTTGTTTTGCTGTTGGCTTGTTTGTTTTTTTTTTAAAGCTTGTTTAGTACTCAATTAGTACTTTATCTGTTTAAAACTTCCATGAATTTCAAGAGCTGCTGCATCAGGCTGTAAACAATTATTTACTAAGAACAAGAGTAAAGTTATTTGGAAAAGGAATTTCAAGTCAAGTTATTTGAAGGCTCAGAAAGATTTATCCTATTTATTTCTTTTCCAGGCTGTACTGACCTATTTTCATTCAAGTAAACATTGGTAAAATTAGTTTAGGTAAGACCAAAATATGGTCAGAATTTGTTAAAACAATAAAGCACATAAAGACTGTGAAAAATAGAAACTCTTATCAAAAGACTTCACGATTTTGGAACTGCTACATAGTACAAAACAGAGAGATATCTAATATAATGACCAAGGTGATACAAATAAGTATTTCATCTTACTTGTCCAGGGCTGTGCTGGTAGGCATGCTCCTGCCAAATCCTCGGACACCCGTATGACAAAAGTATGGAATGCAAGACAGATGGGCAGCAATTATAGCCAGTGAATCTGACGCATTAACAAAGAAACCATTTTGGCCAAGGATCATGTAGCGGTCCTGGAGAACAAAACAAACTCAAATAAGCATCTTAAATTCCATGTTTTGGAGAGTGGTAATTTCTTTTATTAGATCCACTGTAGGCAGGGGAATAAAGAAGAGTCTTTGGGTTACTCACATCCCTCTTCAAGCAGGTTAATTTACTGGCAACATCCTGGCAGGTTTATAATCTCACTGTCACATCACCACTCCCTCCAGCCTTGCAAATCAAAGCTCCCAGATCAGTCCTAGCTTCAGCCTCCTACATGACACTTCAGTAGGTCTGTTCCTGCCAGGGAATGCTTATGTAGGAGAATATTTTTGCCAATGACACGCACTATATAGGGAGTAGGAGGGTGTTTTGTGTTTACTGACAACAAAAAACACTCAGTTCTTCAGAACCTTTTCATCTTTCTCCCACCCTGTCAGGACAAAAAGTTATTTATGTAACACTTTGCTATTTATAATGATAATAATAAAACATAAAAAAACATCTAAACCAAACAGTGATTATGATTCAGTGCTTTATTTAGCTAAAAAATCCCTCAATTTATAATGTCAACCAAAAAGAACTTAACTTAGTTATTACTGTGACAAGTCTGTATTACCTATATATCCTGTGACTTCCTAATCAGGAAATAAAAAAGTTACAACAGTACAAGATAAAACCAGACTAATATTTAAAGAATTACCATTTGTCATTCAATTCCTGCTTGATTTGCAGTCATCTGCAGAGACAAATGACAACATGTGTGTCTGATTTATGGGTTGCAAATGCTATCATCTGTACCTGAAAGTAATACCATTTTCAGCTTCAAGGGCTTACTGAAAGGCAAATAAATTATACCTACATGTCCCACATCTGACCCCAGACAAAACAGCTACGGTGAAACCTCTAGACAGCTCAAAATACTTACTCCATCAGCATCAAAAGCAGCTCCAAATCCATACTCGCCACCTCTCATAGCCTCTAGCAAAGCAGTTGCATATGTTAAATTGGGATCAGGAGGCTGTCCACCAAAGTCCTCCAGAGGAATACAGTTTATGGCAGAATTTGCAGGGGCTCCCAATTCATCACACAGGATTTTCCTCACATAAGGTCCCATAACTGCAAAATCAGAAATCTGCCATGCAGTCACAAAAGCGTATGCTTGACACTTCAAAGTTTTCACAGCACCATGGAGACTTGATAGGAAACATACTTGGAGCAATCCTATACATCTGTCCTAACAACAAAACCCAAACTACCATTTCACAGAGGGATGTGTGATTGTCCCCTCAGTGAACATCAACTGGCAATTCAGCATTGAAAAACCAGGTCCCCAGTAGTGGAAGTGCAAAAGTAATCACTGCATGGTGAAAGATGCAAGTTTTATTCACCCATTACTAAGTAAAGAAGTTATCATACACATAGAGGGTTTTTCTCACTAGAATAAAAATAAGATGCTACTCTATGTGCCCTGGAATGCAAACAACAGTTTAACACATAATAGCAGGAAAGTAAACAGTAAGGAAATACAACTGGGAAATATACTTAACATTCCAATTCATGTTAAAATTGCAACAGGCTTTTCCACCAAAGAATTTCACCACATTTTAGTTACTACGATGTAGATAATAAATAAAAACTTCCTCAAGACTAACTTCAAAATAACTTATTTATTTTGTTAAAGATATGGGCAACCAAGACCCCAGCTCATGCTGTTATATAGCATAACTAGTATTGCATTCGGTGGCTGACGGGACTGTTAACCACTGACTGAGTTCTCTGCATCCCTGAGGCAGGTGAGAACAGGTCACCCAGAGTAAAAAGGAATCACACCCTGGTGTTCTCTCTTTCTCCTACCTTACTCCAAAATCTTGCTAACTGGAGCAACTATAATGTGAGGTAAAACTAGACAACAAATGTGTTCAAGAAAAGGTAGGTGCTAATTCTGTAAAATAACAGTAAAAAATAATTCAGGTTCTTACCAAAAGTACACTCCTGACAAAACACTCTTTTCTAAGTCAGTGTTAAACTATCAACACCTACAGGCATAAAAGCATAATCCAGAGATGCAGAGCTAAAACCAACTTTGGAAGACAGTTTGTCCACATACACATGGTCCTCTTTAGAGTTCACATCTCATCCAGAAAGCCTTTAGATGTGATGCCACAACAAAGGACAATCCCCAACTATCTTTGATAGATTGCTCCAGTGGTTATTCACTGTTACCCATAGGCCCTCACTTCTTTACCAAGAAAGATAAACCTCTTTGCTTAATAAGGGACCTAATCAGTTGTTAGATTTGCTCTTGTTACTAGCATATGTTCAAATCCTTTCTTATTATTCTTAACCTTAATAAAATCTCTGACTTTGATACTCTGTACTTTTATTGGGCAACTATTGTGGTCTACAGTCTTTATTGGGAAGCTATTGCAATGTACCTACAATTTTGTCCTGATAACAGCTTAACTTCATACCTCCATTCATGGCATCAATCCTTATTTTGATCTGGTTGGGTCCGGTCAGCAAATTTCTGATAGCATTGAAGTCAAAGATATTTCGAAGGAGATTGAGGTAGATATCCACAGAATCCACAATTTCCACTAGAAAAATAGGAAAGATAGTAAAAAATCAGTACAGTTTGCACATAGGAAAATACCTCTCTCAGCACACTTCTGCCAGCCACACAACTGAATTAGAATCAAAGCACACGACCCTCACATAACATGGAGCCCATAGAGGCAAAGTCAAAGACTTTTACTGGTTTCAGTGTGACTACCATCAAACTTTAAGCCTTGCAAAGATCAACAGTATTGCCTGCTAAAGGAATGCAGTGATAATGTAAGTCAACACTTCCTGTTTCACTGAAAACATTCATAGGAATACAATATATCAAAGTAAATTCTATTTGTCATTCATTAAGCTACTGAACATCTTTTCAAGCTAAAAAAATGTATTCTCAAAGGATGAAAGATATCTATGCAAAGTTGAAGCCATATTCTTCCACCTGACAGCAGTATGTATCTGCACCAATCCATCAGGAGAAACATACAGCCTGTTCTTTACAGTGCTGGCAGCAGGAGTATCTGTCTCCAGTTTGTTGTCAATCTCCCATTATACGTCTGCATTTTATATGTCATTGACTTAGAAAAGTTAGGCTCAGATACAACATCTGGTTTTGGCTAAGGTCTTGATCATTTGAATTTTAAATTCATAAAAGCAGAGAGGCACAATCTTTTCAGTTCTCTTGAATGTAAAACCTTATATTAAAATGAAAGTGAGTCTGCCATAATGTTACAAATAACTGTTAAAAGCCATGCTCCTCAATCACCTTGTAATGTATTATTTTCCCTGATTAAAAAGCATATGTTATACAAATGTCTTTTTATCTGGTTAAACGAGTATCTTGAAATATTACAGTTACAAGTTAAATTGTAACTTAGAAAATCAGGCAGTTTTGCTCAGAAACACTGGCCTCATGCTAATGCTCTTCTTCAGGGTAACATGAAAATGACACAGGCATTTTTTGAGCCTGGGAAGAACACTTAGAATAGATCATAATGATACACTTGACTGGACAAACAAACAAACAAACAAACAAAAAAATGGTTCTCAAGGCTAAAAAGCAACCTGCAAAACCTATTTGGAAATCAGTTAATTCTATGGTATACGCTGGAAGTGCCAAGGATTCACTGAAATTACACTACTATACATCTTCTATGCCTTGCTCCCAATGATGTTTAAGTAGGCTATAAGCTTCCCACATATGAACAAATGCCTCAACTTCAGTGAAGCTGCTCACACATGTTAAGATAAACTGCATGTAGGGTTAAAGTCTGAAACTTATTTTAGGTCCTGCCAAACCCAACTGGTTTACTCTCAGTTGCTTCAATATCTCTGTAGCCTCGATCCATACAACTGAAAAATTGTTAGTTCATACAACTGAAAAAGTAGAAGTTTTAAATACATCAGAATTATTTTCATTCTTTCTGCACTTCCACTCTGCATTCAGAGCTGTATAATTATTCATGTACTTATAAGCCAATCACATTGCTCCAGTAGAGATCCCTGGCAGCTCTACTGTGCGAGGATGATGTATTCTGGGAAGAAATGATCGGGAAATGATTTTTCCTTGAAAAACATTCACACAAATTGCAATTGTTTTAAATCTGTTTTCATACTACCTTTAAGGCAGAGGAAGTACTACAATTTCATTTAGAAAAATATAATTTGCAGAGATTGAAAAGTTGAAAAAGCAAAATTTTAAACTGTAGCAATCATACAGTTTCAGAGTGGTGCTGGAGCCGAATTTTCTTTCCTTTTTGTCTGCCTAAAAAGCCAATCATGTTATTTGCAATAACAATAATTGGAAAAAAATCATAATTTAAGGGGATTTTTTATCAAAAAAGTTATGTATTAGAATATACTTCATCTCAAAATATAAAGTTTTGGTGGAAAACAAACTAGCCTTAATTCCAGGCTATCAGGAATGAGGAAGAGTTCTTGAGACCCCACGGAGTTTCATAGCATGTGAAATACTGCCTGGACCCCTTCCTTTGCTTTTGACTCCTTCAAGACAAAATGGCTGTGTTAAAAAATTGGCTCATTTCAACACAAGTGTAGGCATAAAAGTATTCACATCTTTAAAATGAAACGTGTTTAATCACTCCCTCTACACGTGGAGTCATTAGAAGTACATTGCCTTACACATCCCACAACTTTTAAGAACTGTGAGCAAAGAATGAATAAACTGAGACTCTAGCAAACACTTTTGTTAATTAGACTTCCATGAGCAAACCACTCCTAGTCCAAAACTGTTGGTGTTTGGTGTTTAACTACTAGCAAGCCTAAGAACAAATGCTTGGCAAAAATGAATGGCAAAAGAACAGTGGGAACTGGCTAAATGATGAGGACTCATGCACTTACAAGTCTGTAACTCAGCTTCTTTATGTGCAAAACAAATGCAACACTTACCTATGTGCCTAATATTTTGGTAACTTGTAGTAAGGCATCTTGAAGAAGTAAAGTTATGTTTAAATAATTACCCATTATCATTTTGCATCAGAATCAATGGAAGGGGGCATATAGGGATGCTGGGGATGGACTCTTCATTAGGGACTGTAGTGGTAGGACAAGGGGTAATGGGTGAAAACTCAAACAGGGGAAGTTTAGACTGGATATAAGGAGGAAATTCTTTCCTCTTACGGTGGTGAGGCACTGGAATGGGTTGTCCAGGGAGGTTGTGAATGCTCCATCCCTGGCAGTGTTCAAGGCCAAGTTGGACAGAGCCTTGGGTAATACGGTTTAGAGCGAGATGTCCCTCCCATGGCAGGGGGGTTGGAACTTGATGATCTTAAGGTCCTTTCCAACCCTAACTATTCTATGATTCTATGATTCTATGATATAGCATGCATAAAAGCATGTGTTGATACCTCGGAAAGGTTTGAATTTGTTCTCCAGATCAAATTCTTGTCTTCCTAGGCGTGATAAATCAACTCTGAGATCAGGACAAATGGCATATTCCTCCAAGGTTTTGCTGATTTGATAGATTTTATCTGAAACTATATCTGGAGCAGGTCCTGTAAAAGAAGCAAAAAATGTGGTGGGTCATTTTTATTAAATGAAGGTTCCCTACACAAAAAGTGAGTGCTATAATAAGCAGTTTTCTGAATGTATTTCAGAAATATATTCTGCAATATATTTCAGGAATAAACCCAAAGAAAGAACTATGGTAAATAAGGTCTGTTCTTTCAGTGTAACACAGGTTTAAAACTTTTGTTGGAAAAATGTAACATGGAAATACAGTGTGTTACTTGGAACATTTTGATTCACAAAGAGTATTTAACTATCCAGAGCAGGGCAGTGAGGGCACCAAAAACCCCACAGCCATCCTTTTTTTGGGTTTACTGCTCGAAGACTACCATTTTTTATTCTACATGGAATCTCAATGTACATATTAAAGGAAAGTGTGTCCTCAGCAGCAGTTTCTGGTGTTTCACAGGGCTTCCTGCAAATGCCAAATGCGCGCTTGTGAAGGTGAGACAACTTTGTGCTTCATGGTATTTCATTAGATATAATTATCACTTTTAAAAGTCTTAGCATTTTGACAGTGGTGTTCTATTGCAGCTTTCCTCCAATGACTTAATGAAATATATCTTTACCTTTTACACAATCTCTCCCCTATTCCAAAGCCTCTGTGTTTCTTTCCAATGTCAACTTCCCACTCCTCTATAGCGCTACTATAATCAATGCAGTTTTGCTATGTCTATTACTGTGTTCCATCTCAGATACATTGTACCAGATGGTCCACAGCTCACTCAACTCTTCATTTGGCTTAGAAAATGACTTCTTACTCTTCTAATCCAAACCCATGAAAGTGGTGGATTTCATTAGTTCCAGATTATTCTTGATAGATGGGTGTACTAATATTGCTAGCTAAAGAGATCCCACAGCATTGTTCCACATTATGTCCTACATCTATAGAGACAAACCGCTTCTGCCTGGACTAGATCTGTAAAATAGACTGAGCACAGCAAAAAAGCCCTATCTAGGAGCTTGTCATGATGCCTAACCATTCTCTCAAAAACCTTGCCTAATAATGAACTTTCATTTTCTCAGCTGCAACTTAAACCAACTACTTTTTATTACATCCCTCCTGATTGTCGTACATAACTGAACGTTGTAACCTGTGCTTGAGGAGTGTTTCATATTTAAAGCTCAACACCCTGTCTGAATTTTCTTTAAATAGGTAAAGCACACTAAAAAGAATGCCCCACCAACTGTTAATCATTAATCAGATCCTAGGTGTATATGGTATTTTAAAGTTTATAGAGTGCTAATGCATCAAAGAGTTTGGCTCTGGTATGACAGTGTTGTGACCCTGGCTTTCTCACTGTCTGACCTTACACAGTCCCTTTAATCTCTCTGGGATTCAAGCCTATTCAGTTTATAAAATCACACTGGTTTAACCATGCATGTTTTTCAATTAAACAAGGAACACAAGAGAGCATCCCCTTCTCAAGTTCTCCCACCTTCAAAATGGGGAAGGAAGCATTATTTTAGAAGCACTTTCATTTTTTTCAGATGGAAACCACTCTATGTATGTATGAAGCATACAAGATGTTTTATGGGTGTACACAGATCTGTAACATAAAACATGCTTAATGTATAACATACCTACATGCGTTAGTTTGCCAGAAAACAAGACATTAGCTATATATAAAACTCCCATTATTCAACAGTGTATTGGAATAGCTAAAATGGAACAACCTTCTCCCTCAGTAAGAGCAGTTATTTCCCGGGTAAACATGAGAAATGCCTTCTTCCATACAAGACAATGAGTTATACGGCTTACAGCACTTCTGAAATCACAAGCTTTAAAGTAAATGCCAACAAAAGCAACACAGAAATATGAGCAAAAGAGCTCCCTCAGAGGCATCTTTATAAGGTTCAGACTGTTACAATGACCTGGCACACTACAAGAAATGCTATAAAAATGGGATGGTGAACTTCTTGTTTATAGAAATCTTACAGCTACCACAAGGATTTCAATGAACACTGAATTCTTATTGTACAGACCCATGTAAAAAAATACACTCCTATTACTGAAAATAAAAATAAGTATTTATATGCATACATTCTTCATTGTTTTACCAGAACAAATGAAAAACACACAGTTGAAGTAAGCAGTTATCCTTGTCAGCGTATTTTCATCTGTCCTTGTTTAAACCAC
Organism: Neopsephotus bourkii; assembly: GCF_033783945.1. Lineage (NCBI taxonomy): Eukaryota > Metazoa > Chordata > Aves > Psittaciformes > Psittacidae > Neopsephotus > Neopsephotus bourkii. The sequence goes on from NW_026900732.1 coordinate 110,022, forward strand.
AACATCATCATACCAAGATTCAATGCTACAATGTGTTATTAAAAACCAAACAGCCCTACCTCCATTGGCAACCTCGAACTTGACTCCAAACTCTCCTCCGGGTCCCCCAGGACTGTGGCTAGCTGTTAAAATAATTCCACCAGCTGCTTTGATTTTTCGGATGATACACGAAACAGCGGGTGTGGATAAGATACCATTCTGTCCAATAACCAATCTGCCGATCTAGGTGGAAAAGGAAGTCAAAGTACTGTGAATGGTACTAGACTTTTGAAAACTAGTAAGTAAACACAGACACATACATACATAGGCATACATGAATAGGATAGAAATTGTAAAGTCTTAGTATGGAAGTTATTCTTTTGCAGAGAAATACACATACATGAGTTGGTTGCATGCTAATCTACAGCACTGACAAAAAAATGCTGTATCCTGGCACATTTAATTCCAGTGGACTGTGACTTGCATAGTCACAGTAAATAGCATAGTATAGTATACTAGCATAGTATACTAGTATAGTATATATATAGTATAGTGTATATCTATAGTATAGTGTATCTCTATAGAAGAGTATAGTAGTGTAGTATAGTATACTAGCATAAAGTAAAGCAAGAGCACAGCCATGGCAGTGATTTGCAGAGCTCCCAGGCATAGCACTGGGCTATCATCTTGCTATGAAACCCTTTCACGTATCCCCACAAAACAGCAAATCCCCTCACATACCAATATAGTTTAGGCCTGACTGTGTGGATACAGTTTGCAGGGCTTTAACTAGCATAAAAGAGAACACCAAATTGCCTTTCATGGAGCATCCTTTTGGTCCAATCATAAATTTCACTACATACTAGAACCTGTAGTCTCTGTTACACATCTCTATTACCAAGGCATCTTTGGATGTCCTTCCCTAAGGAAAGTACTGCTCCTCCTTCAGCCATCAGTGACTGCTTGGCCACTCCAGATGAAAAGGGTGTGCTTCCTAGGTTACAGCTGAGCAGGGGAAGTTCCCACCATTCTTAAAGGGAACAAATGTTTTCAGGTGACGTTATTAAACACTGACTCAATGCATTTGGCATTATGCTGCAAGGTTCCAATTTCAAAACCTTGCCTTCATCCTCTACACAGATACTACAGTTTCACCTCAACATAAATAATCTAGGAGCCAGACAGAAATGTATTTACAAAGAAATACAGAAGAGTTCCAGATCCTGGGATACAGGCAGATACAAAAAAAAGAGGGGGGAAGGGGAAGTTAGTGTCACCTATCAGAACTGAGGTAGCTGCATATGGAGCTTAAAAGGATACTGACAAAGCTGGGGGGGGAGGGGGATTTATATCCTCACTTAAAAAAAAAAAAACAACACAACAAACATACACACGCACACACACTATTAAGTTTAGGGTGGTGGTGCAGAATACTGAGTCCTTCTCACTCATCTAAAAGCAGACTGGGAATTCAATCTCAGATTTCCTCATCTAGTTTGAGAAAGATTTGATAAATCTACTGTGTGTGTGGCAAAGCAACAGTTCAGGAGGTGTTGCTACCTGCCAGCTTTCTATAAAAGGCTGTTTCTTCATACATAGATTAATTCTTCTGGGTCCAGCTATTTAAAAGTTTCAATGATTTCAGAAAAGCAAAGGATTAATAAATAATTTATTTAGCCTGGTTTTGAAAACTATTTAAATAAAAAAATTTTCTACATTGAAATTATTAATTTCTAAAGTAAGCCCAAGTTACTTACTTGCAAACCCTCACAAAGCATGAACTAAGGTTAGACATTTCTCTTTCACTCTTAATTATAAGATCTGCTTTTCTGCTTTCAAATTAAAAATAATGTGCAGAACAACGTATTCCATTAGCTGAGATTTTTATCTCAAGATCTGATGATAGGGTGTTTGTCCACCTTGTTCACTTTTCACAGCTTTTGCAGGTAATTTTGAAGCCTATGTATTACTAGAAACCACAAAAGCTATAAAAATTGGAAGTACAGTTCATGGAAAATCTTCCAGGGTTCATTTGACTTGCTCATGTTACTAATGGGAAAACATTGAGTTTCACTGTATTCTTTCCTCCCAGATTAGAGCAATACTTACAGAAATGAAAGAAAACGAAAGGAGAAAAAGTTAAGAAACAAGTAATTTTGTTCTATTACAATGAAAACATTTTACAGGGAAAACAATATCCTCTTAAGGAGAGAAAAAGGTAAATCAGCAAAATCCACATTTTCTGTTCCACAAAATCCACGTCTGTTTCAACATACTCTTTTAAAGCAGTGCTTCCACTGACATGATCAGTCAATTGGTGCGAGTGGAGCATATGTACAGTTAACACATATACCACACATCTGAACCTGATTTCTGCTCAAATCAGTGTATTGAACAATTCTGTTTCCTATTCATACCATGGCTCTTAAGACTGCTGTATTTATGCTATGATTTTAACCACTACTGCCAATTGTTCTGAAGCACTAGAAAAAAACCACAGGATGTTAGGAAATGGACTTTTAACAAACTCTCTTTCAGCCTATACAACAGTACTCATGTACCTTTATTATGGAAAGAAAAGCATGATGAAAATAACTATTGAAAATATGTGTTTTGAATATTGTCTCTCCCTTTTTTAAACTATGAAGCATGTAGAAAGCTAGAGCAGTGACTCAATCTTCCAAATACAGCTGTCAGAAATGGGTGCCAGCTCTTAAAACAGTATTGTATATGGGTAAGCAAAAGGAAAATAACAGGAATTACATTTTGCAAAATGCTTCAAAAGAACACCACTGAATCTGTCTAGAAGTACTCAAGTATAAACACCTTATATTTGCATACAGGCTTACCATCAGCTCATGTTCTCTGTACTTCTTTATCTAAACTAGTAAGGTTTAGATTTTTGCCCCCATGAACACCTAAATGTTCTTTTAAAGCAAGAATACTTATTCAGAAAGCACAAATTACTTGGCACTACCTCTTCACCACATTTTCTTTTTTTTTTCCTGTTCAACGTGTGTTGCACAAACCAGCCTCCCATTTTTTTCAATGTCAATATTAATATGAACAGGAGTAACCTGCTTTGCCTTCTGCATTTTTTGCAAGGCTATTATTTCTATACTACTTAGAAATATCAGTTATTATACTAATTTTCATGCTACAGCAACAGTGCAATATTTAGCATATTAAGGATGCCGAAAGTGAAATTACTTGCATGATACACATGCAGTGACCACTGCAAAGAGCGTCACCTTATGTGAAGGTTGTCAGTACTTTTACAGAACTCCCTGAGGGTTATCCATCCTTCTCTGCTCTCTTTATTTTGGTGGCAGGAATACACAACTTCATCCTCCCTTGGCCCAGAAGCTGTTCATTTTGTCTCTGAACCAAATACTAAACTGACATTTAATTAACTGTAAGTAGGGAACACTCAGATTTACAGACTTCTAGAAATCTGGACTGAAACAGTAATGAAATCTTGTCCATGTACTGTCTCACAATTAAAGTTCCAGTAATACCCTTCTGAAAATCTTGGACAGTTTCATAGCATGGAAAGATTATCTTTGGAATTCAAAAACTTGCAAGGTTAAGAGATCACAGGCATGTAACTTTTCTTCTAATACTGTTCCCCTACGCCATGTTCTATTTTATCACTCTGCTTTTAGCAGCTACAAGCAGAAGCAAAGACTTATGATCCCCAGCAAACTGTTACAGCTGGAGGAACAGTCACCCTCACTGGTGCTTTACAAGGACATTTTTATGCAATATTACCACTTGCAGCTGTGCATTTTCAGACAATTCAGTTGATTATCATGGAGTCACTTAATGCTTTTTTTAATTATTTTCCCCAGTAATCTCTCACATGCCTCAGTCAATTAAACTTGAAAGAACGTGAAGCAAGAAGATACATCCTGGACAGCACAGGGCTGTGCCTTCCCATCTTTCGCTGTTGTAACCCAAAGATGACTGAGTGCCACACTCAATGTAGAAATAAACAGAGGTATCACACAGGTCCAGGTAAGGAGGGCAAGATTCGCATTGAAGAACATGGAAATAAAACCAACACAGTATTATAAAGAAGATAACTGGAAAACTCTTTGCCATCTCAGGCTTTTACAGCATTACCAGCAATACTCCGTGATCTCTCTAGTATGTTGCTATGACTTTCAATATTCAGAATATGATCAGCATCTTCCTAACCACCACTGAGACACAAACACGGCAGCTTCTCATTTAAGCCTATCCTAAACTTTGTTTCAAAGAATGAGACACCACAACCAGTTGATGGGTCTAACTGAATACTTGCATTTAATTTGTAGCCTGTCTTATAAACATGGAACCTTTTACCCAGTTCTTCCAGACATTAAGGTCACACCACTCGTGACAGGACTCAGGTGAAAAGGGAAACACAGCCTCAGATACCCTCCTAACACCCCACTTTGCTTGTTGCAACCAGTAATGGTACAGGACTTCTGTCTGGCTTTCCTCACGCTCCTGCATCCTCCTGTGACAGGCAGTCACTTACCCAAATGTGCTTGCTACAGCTCCAGCAGTGTGACCCATTGGAGGGTGACCCTGGTTAGCCACCTCCAGCTCTAAACAGAAAGATGTGGTGGAGCATGTGCTGGTTATGGTTGCTCATCATGGACCAACCCATAGCTGTTGCCATCGAGGAAGCCCATATAGGCTATAGCTGTGGAGTGTGTACCTGCAACCCCAGACTGGAGGGCACAAGCCCAAAGGCCTGAAGACAAGAAGAACTCAGTCCAAGTACCAGCAGCTGACTGGGCAGGGGACCTCATCTCATTCCTTGTACCGAGGCCTATGCCAACTGTGCTAGGCTGTTAACACAGGGGGAATGTGGGGTGAGTCACCAAATTAGAACAAGGGGAACCTAGCAACTCTAAAGGGCAATACATTTACAGTTGATAATAGAAAATCCCTTTTATTTTTGTATTCAGCAGGCACAATTAACCGTACGCTTGATATGTGTTTTCCAGGAAGGAGATTCAAGTTCAGTTTATCAGCACTGTGTGGCTATCCCACTCCTGGCACTCTGGGGTGGCTAAAGGTTTTGAATGCAGCTTCAAAGCTTCCATACATTTCACTCAATCCTGCCTACACCTGCACACTTCTTTCCTTGTGATACTGGCTACATGTCTTCTAATGGCATTAACCTCATCCAAATGAAGAGATCTTTGCCTCCAGGAGTATTCCCCTCCTTGCCCTCCACTTACATAGCACAGCACTAAACAATGCCTTCATGCAGGTTTAGGTATTTTCCCAGCAGATGTATTTTAGCAGCCAAAGAATAAAACATACAAACAGTATTCACTAAGTAAACATGAGGCTTATGCATTTACAGCGTGCTTGATTGAAAGAGGGGTGAGAGTGGGCAGGGTAAGGATGGTAAAGAGGGGATGGATCACTAGCATATGGAAGTTGGAAGCCTATTCAGTGTCAATAGCACCCCCCCAGCTGGCCTACTGAAATTGTGAGCACTGTGACATTTGTAAGAGTATTATGATTGAATTCAGATATTTGTGGGAACTCTGAGCAGAAAAGCTTGGGTCACGGCTTCAAAAAACACTAAAAAGAAACAGTGTTTTCAAGAAACTTGCAGTGACTTAAGTGGGAGCACTACGACAGCACTACTACAGATCTGCTAAAACCTGAAACAGAGCAAAACAGGGAACAGAACAAGCAGCAATAAGGAGGCAAGGTGACAGGAAAAATTAATCAGAAAGGAGTTTGGAATACAATGTAAGCTGGCTGACAAGTCCCTGGTCTCCTAAACCCTAAACTTGTCCTCTTCAGCACCTCAGTCCTTGTGGTCACCTTGTGGCTGTAACCTACTTCATAGCTCCTACCGGTGTGCAAGGGCAGGCAAGGACCTCAGCCTCAGCAGGGCAGCTCTTCATGCAGGGCCTCAGTTTAGCTGTTGCTGCACTTTATCCCACCTGGTCAACAGGTACAATTCCACCGGCTGGACTGAGCTACAGGTGAAGGGAGTAGGGAGCAGCACTCCTCCAGACCCACCCCACCTCCCTCGCAATGCCCCTCAAACCAGCCAGGTCCCCATGCTTTGCACTCACTCCCTGCATGCTCGCTCCCCACCGCTGTGGACAAACCACCACCACCACCACGCTGCACTAGCCAGTGTCCCCACCTTCACAAGTGTGCCCCCCAACAGCCCTCCTCGCACCCAAGGCCAGGTAAGCCCCGGACTATACCAAACCCCCATGTGAGCAGCAAGTCTGCAAAAGCTGCCCAGTATGTAATACAGCCAGCCTCTCTGAAATCCCAGGTACCACCCAGTGTCTGCTTGATTGTACCAGTGAGAACATGCTTTGGAAATAAATTTAAAATACTCCTTGTTTATACCTTACAGCTTGTAACCCTTACAGCTTGTAGGTGACAGTAAATAAGCGGGGGAAATTAGACACATACAGAGATTCATTTCAAAGTTGAAAGATCTCCTAGTTATGAAACAGGCCTGCATTTAAAGAATTAAGCTTTTCAAAACAATCAAGAAAAAGTAAATTCACTACCAAAAAAACCCCATATATGTGTGTGTATATATATATGTATGTATCACTTCTATCACCAGATCTGAAGAATCGATTTAGCCATCACAGCAGCTTCAACTCTGCTTTGAAGGACTTAGTCTGCATCATTTGGCATTTACAGCTTTCTGTATATACACACTGACACCTGAATGTGCATGCATTTACCAGAAGACATCCCTTTTCTTCCTGAGCTCCTTCCTATTTTCAATACTGCACAAGAAAGTCTAAAACCCATTTGATCGCAGAGGTATTTGCCACAGTTGTCTTCTTGCATTTCATAATTTGTTCTTAAGATGCAGCCAAAACGCTGAATTCCTCTTGCTTCAATAATACCGTTTTCCCTGCGCACTTTTAAAAGATCCTGAGCAGTAGATATTTACATCTGGTTCCTTCGCCTCCCGCATTTTTAATTCTGCTACATTTGCTTCTGCATAGCCAACCGTGTTTTCAGCTCCCGCTCCTGCCTCAGTCTAACCCAACCCGGTACGGCGTGCGCAGCAGCCTGCCGGGGTGATGCACGCAAACACACCGGGCGCTCACACCCCCGAAGGAGGTACACTCTGATCTGTACACTCAGCGCTGCCCGGGTTAGGATATTAAAACCTGCCCCGTTCCCGCTGGACGGCTCCGCGCTTCCCCACAGCGAGCAGGAGCCGGTGCTGGCAGGGCAGGCGGTCCCGGCAGAGGACGGCGGGAGGGCGAGCGGCCAGCTTACCCCGTTGGCCGCGGCCATCTGGACGACGATCTCGATGGCCGTCTTGCTGAAGTACCTGCCGTCGCTGCCCACCACCATGGTGCAGCCCTGGCGGTCGCGGAGGTCGACGGAGGAGAGGAGGCTCTGCACGAAGTTGGGCAGGTAGTTGCGCTGGCTCTCGAAGAGCGCCGTGGGCCGCCGCAGCCCCCCGCCGCCCGTCGGCCGCTGGTCCTCGTAGGGCGCCGTCTGCACGGTGAGCACTGGGATAGGGGTCCGCTCCATGACGGCGCTCCACCCGCACGCTGTGGGGCCCCGCTGGGCAGCGGCAGCCCCTCACGCAAGCTGCGGGGAGCGGACAAGAGTGTCGCGGCGCGGGTCCGGGCTCGCTGCCGGAGGCGGGCCCCCGGCGCCGCGGGGGAGCCGAGTGGGTGCGGGGTGCTCGCCGCCTCTGCACCGCCCCGCGGGGCCCCCGCCGGCGCCTCGCCGCCCGCGAGAAGGGCCGGGTCTTGCCAGCCCGCTGCCAGCGGCGGCCCCGGACAAAAATAACCCTGGAAAGCGACGCCGGGAATCGCGGTCCCCTGCCAGGGGTGTAACCGGAGGCAGGCGGGCAGGCAGGGGGAGCCGGCGCGGCACACTTGCTCGGCGGCATCACGGTCTGTCAGCGCCGAGCCCGACCCCACCGACCCCCGCCGCGCTCGGGAGCAGCACGGAGCACCCCGCCGCCTCTCCCCGTGCTATCACCTCCCAGGTGAAGGCAGGAGCAGCGCCTGCCGCAGCGGGCAGCCGGTGAGGCCCCAGGCTGGGCGGGACCGGGACTGATACTGTCCCGTGTGAGAACCCACACCAGGCAATACAAGCATGAACAAGCTCTTCCACTACTAAACCTTATGCAAGGGAAATCGATTTTAATTTTCTTTATTATTTTTTACTATACCACTCTAAAGCAAGTGTTCTCTAAAGCGAACTTATGGGTGGGTTTGCTTTTTCACATCAGGAGCCAAGTACTACAGGAAGGGTCTGGCCCGGTCATGCTCGTTTCTGTCCAGGCTTCCTCCCAGTAAGGCTTAGCAACCCTCTGAAGGTGCTTTTCCCTTTGAAAAACTGTAAGGTATTTCATATGGATGTGGTCAGGCCAAGTTCATTGACGTTTATATTCACTCTGCTTAGATTAAACACAGAGGTGGTGGCACTGGCAATTGTGAGGATGCCTGACATTTTCCAGTATAAAGGTTGTGTTTACAGATGCTTATGGCTGTCAAACATCAGCTGAAATTTTCCACCCAAATGCTTGTTTCACACTGGGTCTACACAACAGTATTTTTTACAGGGACAACTCTGTTGGCTGGAGAGATGGAAAAAGTAGTCATGTAACCTAGATGTCATTATGGTGCTTAAGAAACCCCCAGTGTTGACCTGCACCTGAGAAGACAGAAATAGTTTTGTACGACATTCTTCAAGTCTGTATGTTGGAGTCTGCTCATAAACCACTCAGCAGCACAATGGAGTGCCATGGCTCAGCAACATCAGCTGTGTAACAGCAGGTGGACAGGCAAGCATGGGGTTTGTTTGTTTCATAGACTAAGAGTGCATTAAGAGCCAGTGAGAGTCACCTGATGAATGGTAACCAGAGGAACTCAGTCGTGGTTTTGACCCCTGTCTCTGCAGACTCTTTAGTGGCTTGTAACAGATAGAGAACATGACTGTTAGCTACTCACACATCCCTTTGGCAGGGACCGCTGCCTTCGCAGTAGAGCGCTATACGTTGCTGTGGTAGGCAAGGCCCAACAGTTTAATCTAAATAGACTAATCAGCTGAAGCCAATACAGGGATTCTGCATACTCTATACACTGCCATATACTCTGACAAGAGGGCCAGAGCAAATATGGGGAAATTAATAATCTCAGCTCTCTTTAGTCCTATTCTGTAGCCACATTTGTGGCTTCCTGTACTGATTCAATGCTTTTTAAATAGCAAAAGGAAAATTGTGCAGTATGGAAATGCCACTTCTCACACCCGTAACGTAAACAAAGCACAACTACAGATGGAGTTGTTATGCCTTAGACAGTTTTGGGTACTGTCAGTAATGAAGCCACAACATAGAGTCTGCATTAGTGAGAGCTGAAATGGAATCAGATAACTGCTATCTACCACAGCAAGTACTTAACAAGGAAACAGCAACAAAGGTCAAAAGCATTAGGAAGGGCAGATGGTAAGTTCCAAGTGCCAAATAAAGGAAAACATCATGACCAAAGTAAGAAACAAAGTAAGGGTGTTCAAAATACAGAACTGGATAGGGAAAATGTGTTCAGCATTTGGAAGAAAATGCTAAGTTTGAATCAGTTTTAAAAACTCTGCAAACGTTGACATTCCCAAAATGCACATTTAAGAGGGACACGCAGCAGCAATTTTCCAGAAGTGTTTGCCTTCACCTGTATCATTTACATAAGCAGTGCTGAAGAATAAAAAGAAGAGTTTCACTGTCTGTTTCAGCATCACCTTGACTGACCCTACCAGGAATGTAATGGGTTGTAAAGAGCACTGTACATTTTTTAGCTCACTCTAGGCTCTGCTTGACATAAATCCAAGCAAAAGTTTATGTGACCCCTGTTTTCCTCTAATACATTGGAAAACTCATTTTCCCAAAGCCATGCTATTTCATGAGAAGCTCAAGTTTTGTTACAAATAAAAAAAAAAAAAAAAACAAAACCAAAAAAGAGCAGCCTTCACTGTAGCAGTGCAAAGCATGAAAAAGTTAATGTGGAGAGCCTGAACATTCTAACGCAAAAGCGGAATAGAAGGAAAATTTTTTACTTTTTAAAATAAATGCTTCAGTTTTCTAGTACCTGGATTAGCATTATGTTGTTGCAGTTATGCATGGGGAAGGTTTCCAAATTCTCTTTTATAGCAATGCGAGTCCCACAAGCAGTTCTGCTCTCAGCCAGTCTCTTTGGAAAGTGGAGGTCTCTGCAAATGGCCTATATTGTAGTGCATTAAGTAGTTACTGCTACGTACCTCTGACAAAGGAGTAATTATCAATATGGGATGATCTTAAAAGCCTGGAATGCCTTGTTGAAAAACAACAGCTTAATATATTTGTAGTATTACCATAGTGTGTTGTGAGTTAGTTTTTGAAAAGTTGTTGAAATAAAAACCAACTTAATGGAGTGGTATGATACATGTTAAATTTGTTCCATTTCCAAGTAAAGCAGTTAGCTGTCTGACTGCCAATTTTGCAAGCTGTGTTTGACATACACTATCTAGGTCAGGAACGTTTTCAACCCTTACTTTGATTCTTAAAGCTTTTTAATTCCTGAGCCTTAAGGTGTTTACCATGATTTGTCTCATGCAATTGACTGAAGCAATATTAATTACATTAAGAGTTATAATTTTTTGTGTTTCCTCAGCTTTTTTTTTTTTTTTTACCAGCATTGTACTGGTGCCCTTCTGTGTCCCTTTCAGCCATTTTTTTCATACTCTGAGCTGAGCACTGGGTTGTTGTCTGTGTTGACTCAAGGAAAGAAATTAGTCCCACAGCAACAGAATCCCTCTAGCCAGTTACTCTAATTCAGTTGACCTGGTGACCAGAAGTGTCCCATCTGCAAGATGCAGGAACTACTAATGAATCTTCTAAAATGTAGATTATAGAAGTCTGTCCCAGCTCTGATTTAATGCTCATATGCAAAAAATTGCTGTAGACCCAAAACTTACTTTCTGTTAAGGAAAAATCTTTTGTATTGTCTTGCGAACATTGCAGCAGTACTATACCAGCACCACTACCTAAGCGAGTATTGACTCCTTCACTGTTGCACTACCAAGTTCACCATTCAGTGCTAGTATAAAACCCTAATTTTAGACAGAAACTCATTTTTACAGTTGTGCCATACAATATGTGTTTGTGATAGAAATGTGGATACTCAGAATTAATTCAGCCATTCCTCATGGTGCCATACTTTGCAGTTCAAACTCTCATTCTGCCACTGAACTGCATTTTCCAATTACTCTTGTAATTGCTCTTCCAATTACTACTAGTAGTGCAGTTATCGGTTGAAGAACAGCACACCAGTAGTGTTATGAGATGAGGAACGTTCACCTCAGCTGTTGAAAAAAAAGAGGTTTTCAGACAAGTTCTAAAATACAATGTTGGCCTGTCAAAAACACTTGAATAAAATGGCTGATTTCAGTTAATATATTGTTTTGCTAATAAAAGCAAAATATTTTTAAAACTCGGTGCTTGACATATTTCCTACTTGTGAATATTTTATTTTCCTTGACTTGCAATGACTTTGTTTCAAAATGTAAATTACTTGGGAGTTAAAAAAATTGAAAAGAGACAATAAAATTGAACATTTTTTCAGTATTTTGACTGACTTGAGCTGTCTTTTCTTTCAGTTCACAAATGAAAGCTTTTCTATGCAAGCCTTGCTATAATGTTTAGAAAAGGGAGAGAAAGTGTATTTTATACTCTTATAGAAACATTAATTCCCTTGCAGCAGAGCTTTATTGAGAAGTAGTATTGGTGGATACCACAATTCAGTTAGGTTCTCAAAAATAATCACCAGAAAATATTACCTTTCACTACAGGTGTATGTCTCTAATTACTGCGGAACAGGGCAATTGTTCTAAGGAACATTTTCCTACAAATTTACATGCAAATTGATTTACAAAGCCCAAACAGGAAAAATTCCCTGAAAACATAATTCTCATGCTTGACAACTGATTTACTGTTGTGTCAGCAGCTCATGATGTGTAAGCTGGGTCTGACTGACAAAATTGCCTGTTACAACCCACAAATCAGGAAGAAACAAGGAAGGAAGGGACTGAGGAAAAGAGGAATGAAGTTTGCCAGTTTTTAACCTAACAGAGAAAGCAACCGTTTTACAAAGAGCATTCCTTAAGATGCCCACAGACACAGCTGTGGAAAGTTTATTCACAAACTTCTGTGCGTAGCAGGGGAAATCAAGGTAAGTATCCGTCTCAAAACTCTTAACAATATATCTACTCAGATTAGTGCTTTGAATAGCTTAGCATTAATAGCATTTTTTCATTTTCCAGTGTTACTGGCAGACCAGTCCCATTGTTCTTGTTTTCAACAAGTAATTCCATACAAATACTCAGGCAAGTGCATTGAACGCTAGGCTGAGGCGTTAGCAAGGATATGAACAACAGGTCCCTCGTGTGGTGGTTCTTGCCAGCGTGGAGAAGCAGCAGAATCTGACCATGGACACAAGCGTCTTTGTCCCCTCTCCAGTCCCGTCACATTTAGTTCAGCAGCTCCATTGCTGGTTTAGCCTCCGTTGCCAGGACTGGAACGAGCAGGGGAAGCAGCTGACACTTTAATTCTCCTATCGCCCTAACAGCAGCTTGGAATGTGACTCACCAGCACGGGAGAGGAAACAGAATGCAATTCCTGGGAGTCTAAGTCAGCCTTCTCTCCAGTCCTGAAGGGGGTATTGCAGTGTTTCTCCTCTGAATATGTTGCCTCACTACTGACAGCACCATTTCTACTTATTTACACAGCTTTCTTAGACCTGTCACCTGTTACGCACTCCTTGTAGATTAAGAGAAATAGTAACAGCTGTTTGAAGTCTTACTCCACATGCAAGGTTTGTTAAATGACCATGTAGACTGAAACAGGCACTGCTGTGCAGCAGCTTTTGCTGGATGTCTGAAATCCAGAGTACAGTGGATATGCTTCTGCAAGAATTACAGCTTCTCATTAGGCAGCCTGTCTAGACTAGCACAGGGGGAGCACAGGGTGTAATAAATGCTGCATTGATAAAAATGCCTTAAGTAGTACATTATTTGAGTTCTTGTCAGTATTGGTTAGTAACCTTTGTTAAACAGCTGCTAGATTCAATCATTGAAATCAGCTGTAGAATTTGTACAGTTCTTTGGACACCAATATTAGGGGTTAGGACATCTGCAGGGGGCATCTTCTAGGAAGGAAATCTGCATTTTTCACTTGAGTTCATGTTGGGATTTATATACAGATGTGATTTACTATTTTTTTTCCCCTGAGTGGGAATTAAAAATAAATTGGTACCAGAATGTTCAGGGTAGAACAATGAAACCTCAGCACATGCAATGTTTGTTGCTGTCATTTAATTAAGTACAGATGAGGAAGTAACGTGACTCAAGGGTGGAAAAGAGCTACAAAGGGAATGAAAGGGAAAGGCTATGGTCAGGAAAATGCTACAAAGTTCTCTCTCATGGGAGGATAAGACAGTTGGAGAGGACCCTCCACAGTAGAATTCCCTCCTACTATCCCATAAATATGCTTCAATATAATTAATGCCCAGAATGAATGAAGCAGAGATGCAATCCCAAAAAACCAAAGATGTCTGACATGTATCCCATGTGAATTTTCCCCCAAAATCTGGAAATATACTTAATACATCTAAACCACTGACATTATCAAATAATAACATTTTGTAATTAGCTACTTAAATTCCTGCTCAGGAAATGACAGATCCTATGAGTCCTACACAAACTCCATGTGGAAGTGCTGAACACAGAAGGATGCTTCACATCCTTAGTTTTGCCCACTGTCAAGAGCTTCATACTTTTTTCTAACTAAAATGAAGTGTGCAGTCACCACAGTCTTGCTAGACTGTGTGATGGAGAGAGATACATCCTTTTCAACAAACTGTACTGCCAAGTAAGCACTGTGTCATCAAGGCCTGATTTAGCGGGAGCTTACTCCATATACACTGTGGAAGCCTTACATTTCCATTTATGGCTATTTACCAGTTATGTCACTGGTTAAGAGTGGAAACTTTATCCATGTGATTGATATGCTGGCACGTGATATGCAGGAATAAAACACAAGCCAGTCCTACTTCCACAGACCTGCAAATACCAGGTCTGATTTTCAGAGGTGCTAGAAATAGGCGCGACTACTGCACCCAGTGAGAGTGATACAAAACGAGGCCCTCTGGGCTGTAACACTTAAGTGACATCATGTTCTATAAACATGATAAAATATGCCTTTTGACAGATACTGACAAATGACTGGCCTTTTCCATGTGGTCACCTACTAGTTAACTGCAGAACCCTGGCATAAAAATTACCTCATGGTCTAAAGTCCACTCCTTAGAGGCTAGAACATCCCTATGTATGCTCATGCTTTCCAGTGGTGGAATTACTAAGTAAACTGAAAATCTCAGCTGACGCATGATGGTTTGATCCTGGGAACTTGGCAGTGATAATACAGAAGTAATACACTCTCAAATGCCCCCGGCCGTCTATCTGCCAGATCCAGCGATGCTAGGTAGTGAAAGTAACAGAGAATGCTGGGCTTCTTGCCATGCTAACAGATTGGTACACGAAGCAGAGACTGACTTTATAGTGCAGATCTACTGACCATTCACTTAAAAAGTCTGGGATTTTTTAACATGAAGTCAAAACATACACAAAGTTTACAAACAGAGCAGGAAATGCTCCCCTGATGCCCCTTCTGGTAATAAACACATCTGAATGAAGATCCACGCTCACCATAATGATTGTTTGGTACACGGATTCCTTGTCTTATATATACTGGCTTCTACAACAACATATCATGGTGGAAAAAGCAAAATGTCATCACCCCTGATTTGAGTCACAGTGTCTCTGACAAGGACCCAAGACAAACACTCTTCAGGAATACAGTAGAATGGAAGGAGGCAGTGGCATGAAAAACAGCTCCTTTAAATGGGGGGGGGGAGTGGGAAGGTGCGAAGACGAGGGCAAAGGTAGGGGGATTTTAATAGCAGTTTTCCGTATGAGCTTTTAGGGAAATCACAATATATTGAAGTCCATCAGTTCACTTAAAAAGTTCACTGGCCTTTTAGACCTAGGGATTAAAAAGCCTTATTTTTAGAAGGGATCCTACACAGAATTCCAGTGATTCCTTTTTAAGTGTCAATATCATGGTTTTGATCACTTTGCATAATTGCTGAAAGATTTCCTGCGTTAAGTTTTGCACCCTTTGAAAAACACATTGTTAACTTCACACTTCTCTGCCTGCTGTTTCTGGACCTGCCATTTGGGGGAATACTACTGGGCAAAGCACTCGTGATTTTTCTCTTTTTAAGAGATCTCAAGGGTAAAGTAATTTTTCAGCACACATACTCCAAATTCTAGCTGAAAATTTGAATTTTCCAGGAAACTCATTTTATCTTTCGACTATACCTGAGGAAAAGAAATAAAAATTCTGACAGAAATATGTTGTGTCTGCTAAACAGCATATTCGTATTCAAGTGGCTCTGATTGTTTCTTTGGCCACCTCTGAGGTCAGATGATGGACAGAAAAGCAGTATTTTAGATTGATACAAGTAATACAGAAAGAACCACTGACTTTAAGATTCAGAAAAAGCATCACACAAAGTGAGTCAAAGGAGTCATGTCAGGATGTCTCCAAACATCTGTGCGTGAGCCCCGATTTCCGGCCAGAACCCCGGGCAGCCGCAGGTGCCACCCGCAGTGTGGAAAGCGGTCGAGCAGCGCCTCCTGCTGCTGCATGTCTGGTCTGTATTAAAGTCTGGTCCTCGAGCGTCCGCCAGCAGGAGAAGTCTGGTTTATTCTTCCGTTCTGTGATCTACCATATCCTCTGGCGCATCTCTGAGAATCTCGCTCTCGGTTCTCACTACCTGCAAGCCAGGAAGGGTGCTTAATTAGGGATACCCGCCTGGATGTATGTGTTTGGGCACTTGGAAGTTAGACAGACTTGCCTTTCAGCTTTGGTGTGCCTTCTGCTCGTGGCGTTGCCTGAGGTAAATCCAGGACAATTCCAGAATTTCCCCCGTACATCCCGTGAAAGTGTAAGTGGAACAAAGATTCGATGCGCTCTGGACAACCAGTGTAGCTGTACTTGGCTGTTGCCATAGAAAGTTATCCAAAATAAAATGAAGTCTCAATTTCAGGCGTTAAGTAGGGCATTTCCTCTGAGTAGGGAAACTCAGAGACACTGAGTTAATGAATCTTTTCATACTTCCAGTCCATGCGTTGGTTGAGGTCTGTGCTTTAAAAAATTACTCTGCCATGGAACTGGCTTGAAAAACCGGCTTTTTTAGACCATAATGCTTGTGGAGAAGTAACATGCCACTTTATTTCTTTACTCTAGAATTACAGGTTCCTTATCAGAGATGGATCCCCTTGCACAGAAGCAGAGGGTTGTTTATACCTATCACTTTTACTGAGGATGCTGGTTTGACTGGCTGTTACTGGTCTTTTGCCTGTCAGGTTTTACTTTGAATCAGTTTTTGTCAGTGATGCTGTTTCCCTACCAACCTCCCCCTTGGCTACATGATTAATCAGCAAACACCCTATCAAAGTGGTGGTTTCCTGATGTTTCTGAACCTTTATTCTTAGCTTTTCTCCAGTGTGGAAGCTAAGCCTGCCTTAATGCTTAAGTAATTCTTCTGGAGTGATCTTGGTTCAAAGCTTACAAGCTTGTCTTTCAGCTCTCCTAAGATCACAGTCAAGTGGAAAGGGATGGAAGCATACTTGGAAAACATATGACAATGTAATTTTCTCCTTTATAATGCACATTGTTGTAACACAGATGATAGTTAAAATGAGGTTCACAGAAACTTGGAAGTGTGTCTTTGTGGATCCCACACAATTTCTTCTCAGCGTCAGGATTCTCTTATGTTTAAAAGAAAGAGGAAAGCATAAGGCAGGAAAAAAATCTATGATTTTAGACTGAACCACAGAAAAAGAATATAGGCCTTTTAGTATTCATAAATCCTCTCCTTTACTCCCTAGAAAAGAGCATAAAAATGCGATCAGATACAGAATTTCCTAGGAAAAAACTAACATCGCATTCTTGCAGAGCTAATGATTGCTAAAATAAATGTTACCACTAGACGACAGCAAATACTCATTTTTGCGACGTTTGCTCTCCTATGAGGGGCTCAATTACCAAAAAAGATGCAGGCAAAGAAATCACGAATTAAGGGCCAAGCTGGGGTAAATCCCCAGTCAGAGACAAATTCTGCTCCTCTGGAGACAACAGCAGAGCTCTTCATGGAGTAAAACTCAGTTACTGTGTTGTAAATTCTTTGTTGCAGCCCAAGCGGCATGCTGCTTTATAGTCCTAACTTGGAAGAGCTGTCCTTTGTGATATCAGGCTTTCTGATGTCCTTGTTTGCAAACCAGAACTCCAGAAGCTGAGAAGTTTGAGTTTTACTCATCTTCCTTCAGTTCATCTGAGGCAGATGCTGATCCCACAGGGATGTTTTCAGGAAAAAGTAGCAGATTTTTCATAAAGAAGCAAAACAAATGTTACAATTAAGAAATTTTTTTTTTTTTATTCAGTCTTTTATTTATGAGCAACCTGATGTAGTTGAATATGTGCTCAGCGTGGGGGGGAAGAGAATGGAAGGAGGGGGGTATAGGTGACCTTTAAAGGTCCCTTCCAACCCAAACTATGATTCTATAATTCTACGATTCTGTAACTGTCCTCCTAGAAAATACACTTTTAATTCCATGTCAACACGGCCTTTGTTTCAATAACAAAAGGAGTAAGGAAGGGCGTCTTGTGAGGTGGACACAGTTCTGGCAACGAGAAGAACCAGACACAACGATAACAGCCTTCTCCACTTGCCTTCTGCAAAAAAGGAGATGATGTCCCTAGCAGAGGGAAGCCAGCCCACAAGGCAATTTATAAACTAGGAAACTTCCTTCTGAGGAAAGTGGAGCAAGCTTGCCCCACACTTGGATATCTGAAGAATAGTTTCCTAATAAAACTTAAGTAAAAATGGGTATTTTTGTAGTCTTTAAACTCAGATTCCACCCCCCTCCCCAAAGTCTGCAGTCGTATATGAAGCTAGCCACACCTCAGCCCTGTTAACTAATCAGACTGACAACAGCTAAAATAAGGAACTTACGCATAGTAACATGTAAGTACTTTTAAAAGGTACTGTATAACATATGTGACTTTCCTGGAAAACATCATAAAGGAAAATACAGAAACGTGTAAGTGAAATGAAGTTTGAACCCTCAAGGACTTGTGAAGGATTAAAAAAAATAAAAATATGCTGTATAACAGCCTATAGTTTAAAAAGAATTTAACAATATTATTATTAATAATGTTATATAATATTTAATAAAAATTGTTTAAAAAAACCAATGGTTATCAGGGTTGATATGAAAACACTGGCCTTTCCACTGCCTCTGTTGCATCATAGGTACAGTCAGCACAATAAACTGAAGTACTTTTCTGTGTATCGGAGTGCCAGTTATAAAACACATGCTCCTGACACAAGAGCAAGACAAACCAAAGTTTGCTTTTACCCATGGTGCAATGTCATCATCAACCATCATGGCTTGAC
Source organism: Neopsephotus bourkii (assembly GCF_033783945.1). Lineage (NCBI taxonomy): Eukaryota > Metazoa > Chordata > Aves > Psittaciformes > Psittacidae > Neopsephotus > Neopsephotus bourkii. The sequence continues at coordinate 128,576 of NW_026900732.1, forward strand.
TTCGCGAACGAAGATTTGGGAAGGGCATTTACCCACGCTTACTACAAGCGCGCTGATGACTAAGAAGGCCAATGTGGGATAGGCAAATCCGGCTACAAAAAGCACAGCAGAAGGTCTCCTTGGGTGGAACAGGTGGGACACGATTCTTCCTGCGTTGTCTTTTCTCCTCGAGACTAGTTCTTCGTGAACTCTCAAAGGAGTCAGCGGCATTATGTATGGTGTGCCTCCAAGTCTCCCGATTGGAGGCCAAGGTGGACCACTGATGGTAGTCAATATGGCCAAGGCTAAGGTATTGTTTCAGGGAGTCCTTGTATCTCTTCTTTGGGGCACCTCTCTTGCGGCTACCGGTGGCAAGTTCACCGTAAAACACGATCTTGGGGAGGCGGTGATCCTTCATCCTAGAGACGTGCCCTGCCCAGCGCAGTTGCAGTTTCAGCAATGTGGCCTCGATGCTGGTGACCCCTGCCTGTTCGAGGACAGTGACATTAGACACATAGTCAGTCCAATGGATGTTTAGAATTGTACGGAGGCAGCGCTGATGAAAGCGTTCCAGGAGTCGCAGGTGATGACGGTAGATGACCCATGATTCAGACCCATATAAAAGAGTAGACAATACAATGGCTCTGTAGGCACTGATCTTTGTACTTTTCTTCAGGTGTTTATTACACCAGACTCTTTTATGGAGTTTTCCAAAGGCTCTATATGCCTTTGCTATTCTGTTGTCTATCTCTTTGTCGATCGTGGCATCCGAGGAAATGATGCTTCCCAGATAGCTGAACTGCTGAACTGTCTTAAGCTCTGACTCGCCGATGGTAATATGGGGATGGCGATAATCTTCTTGTGGTGCAGGTTGGTAGAGGACTACTGTCTTCTTCAAGCTGACTTCCAGCCCAAAAACCTCAGCCGCCTCCGCAAAGCAAGATGTTAAACGCTGCAGAGCTGCTTCTGTGTGGGCAACAAGGGCGGCATCATCAGCAAAGAGCAGTTCACGGACAAGATGGTTTAGGGTCTTAGTGTGGGCCTTCAGTCGCCTTAGATTGAATAGGCTACCATCGGTACGATATCGAATATAAATGCCGTCTTGTTCGTCGAGGTCTGCTGTAGCCCTTTGGAGCATCATGCTGAAGAAGATTGTGAATAAGGTCGGTGCGAGAACGCAACCTTGTTTCACACCATTGGTTATTGGGAAAGGCTCAGAGAGTGCATCACCATACCTGACTTGGCCTTGCTGATCCTCATGTAACAGAATAATCATTTTCAGGAACTTGGGGGGACAACCTAATCGTTCTAAGATCAGCCACAAGCCTTTCCTGCTCACAGTGTCAAAAGCTTTGGTGAGGTCAACGAAAGTTACGTATAACCCCTTATTCTGTTCTCTACACTTTTCTTGCAATTGTCTGAGAACAAATACCATGTCTGTGGTACTTCTATTAGCCCTGAAACCACACTGACTTTCAGGTAGAAGTTCTTCTGCGATAGCAGGTACTAGTCTGTTCAATAGTATTCTTGCAAGAATTTTACCAGCAATGGAGAGCAGAGTTATACCACGGTAGTTTGTGCAGTCTGACTTGACACCTTTTTTCTTATACAGAGTGACGATGATTGCATCATGAAAGTCTGACAGTATTTTGCCTTGTTCCCAACAGCACACAACTAGCTCATGAAATTTAGCGTGGAGTGCTTGGCCTCCATGCTTCCATATTTCAGGTGGGACTCCGTCAACCCCAGCTGCCTTGCCAGTTTTCACCTGCTGTATGGCCTTAAGAGTCTCTCCCATGGTAGGGGCTAAATCCAATTCGTTTTTCACTGGATGTTGCAGAATGTGCTGGATTCCTTCACCTTGGACTACACGATTAGCACTAAAGAGGGTTTGAAAATGTTCAGACCAACGATTCAGGATGGAGATTTTATCTGTAAGAAGCGTTTGGCCATCTGCACCAAGTAAGGGGGTTTGAACCTGGAATGTGGGTCCATACACTGGTCACGGACACCCCCTTGTCGTGGGGAAAGAGCTTGCGTGCCCTTGTGAAGTTGGGAGTTATGCTGGTGGTGGCTTATGCTTCCAGTAGGGTCTCCCATGCCAGTCAGCTCTCAAATGAAGGGTCAGACAAAGTGTGTCCATGGGCAGGATGGGCTCACTAGCCTTCAGGCAACCATCCTAGGAGAAGGACAACTCCAACTTCAAACCCGGGCAGATGGAGCTCGTGTAGCCCTGTAAGGCCATCCATCTAAGAGAAGGATACTCTAATTAAACCTACGACCTGAGGACTTTGCTGTCACCGTCCAAGCTTGCTAGGCCCTGGCAGATAAACCTCAGGTGTAAAGGGTGAGGCCAGTTCTGCGCACGCTGTGCCTCACCTAAAATAAATCCACTGCGCAGGCCCGAAGGGTTTACCCACACTTGCAAAGCCCTGCAGCGACAGGTGAGGGACGAAACGGCAGGTGATAAGGTGCACTGGAAGTCGCAGACCCAACCCTGCATGCAGGCGGTTCAGGACATTGGTCGCTCAAGTCTGACCCAGGAGATGACAGTCTTGTTTGGCAGCATCCTGAATGACCAAGCAGCCTTTTTCAAGGACAGCACTGCTTGCTCCATATGGAGAGAGGCCTAGAAAAGGTGGCCTAACCAAAGCTCATCTCCCCCTCCACCTGGTTGGCTAGCCGCGGCCAACGGGCATCTTCTATTGCGGTCAATTAAAGACAAAGAGACAAAGGCATACACCTGCCTCCAAAGGTGTGTCCAGATTGACACTCGCATGTTGGAACATCAGAACCATGCTTGATACAGTGAACAGTGGGCGTCCTGAGCGCCGTTCTGCGCTAATTGCCCATGAATTGTCACGTCTTAACATCGATATCGCTGCACTCAGTGAAGTTCGCCTTCATGAGGAAGGTAGCCTCAAAGAACATGGTGCTGGCTATACACTCTACTGGTCAGGCAAACCCAAAACTGAAAGTCATCTTTCTGGAGTCGGCTTCATGATTAAGAACTCCATAGCCTCCAAACTTGAAAATTTGCCGATAGGTCATTCCGATCGTGTTATCTCCTTACGTCTTCCACTACACAATAAGCAACACGTTGTTCTTTTCAGCATATATGCTCCAACTCTGCAAGCTGACCCTGCAGAAAAAGAAAAATTCTACTCCGACCTGCGTCACCTCACTCAGAAAGTTCCTATAGAAGATAAGATCATAATCCTTGGTGACTTCAACGCCCGAGTAGGAAAGAACTTTGAAGCCTGGAAAGGAGTACTAGGCAAGCACGGTGTTGGCAACTGCAATGATAACGGTCGTCTCTTACTAGAGTTCTGTGCAGAGCAACAGCTTACCATCACCAACACTATCTTCCAGCAGAAAGACAGCTGGAAGACAACCTGGATGCATCCACGATCTAAACATTGGCACCTTATTGATTATGTTTTAGTGCGCCAGAGAAATATTCGTGATGTCTGCCAGACCAGAGTGATGCCTAGTGCAGAATGCCAAACAGACCACCGCCTTGTGCGTTGCAAACTTAATTTCCACTTCAAGCCCAAACCTAAGAGGGGCGGCATTCCAAGGAAGAGGCTCAATGTTGATAATCTTCAAATAGCTGCAGTGAGGGACAGCTTTCAGGCTAACCTTCAAACTAGGCTTGAAGACCAACTTACAGATTCTTCTCCTGAAGCGCTTTGGCAACATATAAAAAACAGCATCCTTCAGTCCTCCGTAGAATCCATTGGGTTCTCCTCAAAGAAAAACAAAGACTGGTTTGACGATAGCAACCAGGAGGTCCAGGAATTGCTGACAAAAAAGAGATCTGCTCATCAAGCACACCTCGCTCAGCCACTCTGCCATGTAAGAAAAGCAGCCTTTCGTCTTGCATGTAGCAAACTCCAAAAGAAACTTAGAGACATCCAGAACAAGTGGTGGGTCAACCTAGCAGAAAAGACTCAATTATGTGCAGATTTGGGTGACCACAGAAGATTCTATGAGGCTCTGAAGGCAGTGTATGGACCCACATTCCAGGTTCAAAGCCCCTTACTTGGTGCAGATGGCCAAACGCTTCTTACAGATAAAATCTCCATCCTGAATCGTTGGTCTGAACATTTTCAAACCCTCTTTAGTGCTAATCGTGTAGTTCAAGGCGAAGGGATCCAGCACATTCTGCAACATCCGGTGAAAAACGAATTGGATTTAGCCCCTACCATGGGAGAGACTCTTAAGGCCATACAGCAGGTGAAAACTGGAAAGGCAGCTGGGGTTGACGGAGTCCCACCTGAAATATGGAAGCATGGAGGCCAAGCACTCCACGCTAAATTTCATGAGCTAGTTGTGTGCTGTTGGGAACAAGGCAAAATACCGTCAGACTTTCGTGACGCAATCATCGTCACTCTGTATAAGAAAAAAGGTGCCAAATCAGACTGCTCAAACTACCGTGGTATAACTCTGCTCTTCATTGCTGGTAAAATTCTTGCAAGAATACTATTGAACAGACTAGTACCTGCCATCGCAGAAGAACTTCTACCTGAAAGTCAGTGTGGTTTCAGGGCTAATAGAAGTACCACAGTCATGGTATTTGTTCTCAGACAATTGCAAGGAAAGTGTAGAGAACAGAATAAGGGGTTATACGTAACTTTCGTTGACCTCACCAAAGCTTTGACACTGTGAGCAGGAAAGGCTTGTGGCTGATCTTGGAACGATTAGGTTGTCCCCCCAAGTTCCTGAAAATGATTATTCTGTTACATGAGGACCAGCAAGGCCAAGTCAGGTATGGTGATGCACTCTCTGAGCCTTTCCCAATAACCAATGGTGTGAAACAAGGTTGCGTTCTCGCACCGACCTTATTCACAATCTTCTTCAGCATGATGCTCCAAAGGGCTACAGCAGACCTCGACGAACAAGACGGCATTTATATTCGATATCGTACCGATGGTAGCCTATTCAATCTAAGGCGACTGAAGGCCCACACTAAGACCCTAAACCATCTTGTCCGTGAACTGCTCTTTGCTGATGATGCCGCCCTTGTTGCCCACACAGAAGCAGCTCTGCAGCGTTTAACATCTTGCTTTGCGGAGGCAGCTGAGGTTTTTGGGCTGGAAGTCAGCTTGAATAAGACAGTAGTCCTCTACCAACCTGCACCGCAAGAAGATTATCGCCATCCCCATATTACCATCGGCGAGTCAGAGCTTAAGACAGTTCAGCAGTTCAGCTATCTGGGAAGCATCATTTCCTCGGATGCCACGATCGACAGAGAGATAGACAACAGAATAGCAAAGGCATATAGTGCCTTTGGAAAACTCCATAAAAGAGTCTGGTGTAATAAACACCTGAAGAAAAGTACAAAGATCAGTGTCTACAGAGCCATTGTATTGTCTACTCTTTTATATGGGTCTGAATCATGGGTCATCTACCGTCATCACCTGCAACTCCTGGAACGCTTTCATCAGCGCTGCCTCCGTACAATTCTAAACATCCATTGGACTGACTATGTGTCTAATGTCACTGTCCTCGAACAGGCAGGGGTCACCAGCATCGAGGCCACATTGCTGAAACTGCAACTGCGCTGGGCAGGGCACGTCTCTAGGATGAAGGATCACCGCCTCCCCAAGATCGTGTTTTACGGTGAACTTGCCACCGGTAGCCGCAAGAGAGGTGCCCCAAAGAAGAGATACAAGGACTCCCTGAAACAATACCTTAGCCTTGGCCATATTGACTACCATCAGTGGTCCACCTTGGCCTCCAATCGGGAGACTTGGAGGCACACCATACATAATGCCGCTGACTCCTTTGAGTGCTCACGAAGAACTAGTCTCGAGGAGAAAAGACTACGCAGGAAGAATCGTGTCCCACCTGTTCCACCCAAGGAGACCTTCTGCTGTGCTTTTTGTAGCCGGATTTGCCTATCCCACATTGGCCTTCTTAGTCATCAGCGCGCTTGTAGTAAGCGTGGGTAAATGCCCTTCCCAAATCTTCGTTCGCGAAGTCAAGCCATGACTGACTGACTGACCATTGCCTTTACCATGTTAACTAAACAGGCAGAATCTAACATACTCCCACCTCAATATGCAGCTGACATATTAGTTAAAGGTCCAGATAAGGAAGTCTATACATTTACAAATCCTAGATACCAGGAATCTGTTCTCGTTTTTTACCTTTAAACCCAGTTTTATCCAGATCTGCATTGTTTTAATTCACCAGGAGTCAATTGTTCATAGCAGTAGGATCCCAGTGCTAAGCCTGTGCCCCATCTCTTATCACCCCACACCTCTCCATGCTGAATCATTACATTAGAGCCATAAATACCTCATTCCACACAGAATGATGGCTTGCTGCCGCTAGCTCTAAAAAATCTATGATAGTAACATACAAGGATAAAAAAGTAAAACAAATTAGCAATAGACACCTCATTGGTTAGAGAAACTGCTGTCACAGGTAAACCAAGTAACACAAACTAAGGATCAGCCAGACCAGGCATGTCAAACCTCAGCCCTGAGGCCCTGCACACTCAGTACAAAACTGCCCCTGGCAGTGCCATACTGCAGAGTGACATGGATAGAAACAAGACTTGGACGTCTTGCGCATAATGCAAGCCCAAGTTATAGCTGACCTACTTACTGCCTTTGATGTCAGCAGCATCCTGCACTTTGCTGGGGTGAAACAAGGGTCACGCAGTGTCCCCCAAGTTGCATTTAACCACTTCAGCTCCAGGGCTCTGGGGAGTGGAGGGCTTGCCTCAGCTTTAACAGAAATTTGTAGTCCTACTGACATAAAGCCTTTGTATAGGACTTCTCACAGGGGTTTGCCACTTTTTTAGTTGACACATGATTCCCCATGGTGTGATCCCCAATGGGAGGTGAGTCTAGAGTTCTGCCCACTGTTTTCCCCTTTCCACCACAGGTGGCAAATCCATGCACTCCATCCCAGTCACACCAGGCTTGTACTCCTTTATTCTTATGACCTGTTGACACAGGGTGTTTCTTGGGGTGCAGAATCAGCAGACTGGCATCCAGGTAGCCCCTTCCTACCCATGCTGACTCTGTCTATTTCAGCTGAACTGCCAATCATCTGATATCAGCTTCCTCCAAGATATTCCTCCCCCCGCCTTTCCTCACTATGGACACGTACACATGCTATGGATATGTTCCTATATTGCACTGTAGCACAAATCCTCCCCACGTTTTCACCCATACAGGTGCACTGTAGGTTTTTGTGCTGCCTCAGGGATGTTTCATCACCTAAAATCACCAGCAGTGGGTAAAGGGCTTGAATCCCCTCTGAGCAACAGCCCCAGCACAGCTACCCTGCCCATGGTGCCAGCAGCACTTTGCCACAGGAAGCCTTGTGAGGATTTATATCCAGGAATAGTAGGGCAATCCTGTTTATTTTGCCCTTCCAGTTGCCATCATCTTTGTTGATATCCAGTACTGTAAAGGGGTGTGTAGAGAGGACAGGCCCTGTAGACTGGCAAGTAAAAATTCCATCTTCAAAAGCACTGGATGCTTCACAGTGGTCTTGTTCCCAGTTCCACACAATGTTTTTCTTCAGCAAATTGCACTCACAGGAATATGAACACCCCGTACACGACTCTAAACCCCACAGAACCCAGGAAAAGTCCAAACCACCTTTTTTGCCATCTTATCAGAAAGAGCCAGAATGTGTTGTGTATCTGCTGTAATAGCTCCTGGCAGTTTTCCACCCTTCTGTCCATGAAGTATCTGAAAACAGTTTGGCAAACAGAATGGGAGAAGATAAGGCAAAGTAGATATCCTGAAAGCCAGCAAGGATGGAAATGCTTGCACTTTGTCTCTGGGATCCATGGAAATACACAGGAAACAAGAAACAGCTGTGCATACTGACGGAAGCTTCTCTGATGCTACTGCTGCGAGCAGTGCAGGGGAACTCCTAGAGAGGAAGAATAACAGCAGCTATACAGATGATGCCCAGCTGCAGGTGCCCCATTATAGCAACAAAGAAACTCCAGTCTACGGGCAGTTCGCATGGGAATTTTGGAGTATGTGGTTGGTGAGAAAATAAAACAATCACCTAAGCTATGACAAACAGCAAATGTTTAGCCGTCTATAGCTTGCTGCCTCATGACTCATGGCTGAAGCTCTTGTTAAGTCTCTGAACTTCTTTTTCAAATGGAAAATGAATGATCAGTTGGGCACTTCAGACACTAATGTTTCTAAACAGTTCTTCAATTATATGAGGCATTTATAAGATAGAAGGTATTTGGCTGCTTTCTCTAAGACAAGTGGAAATATAAGCAGCAACAAATAAAAATCTATTATCTGCAATTTTGCATTTACAGAACATTTGTAACTCAATGCCTAACACAGAAGGCAATTACTTGGCTAACTTTCATGCAGGACTAAATGTCATTTATGCAATCCAAAACATGCATCGTTAGAACATGCATTATTTTTTAAAAAATGAAGAGATGCAATTGCTAAGGTAAACAGTCACAACATCACTCAACAATACACCCATCTTAATCAAATGAGACACCAGGTCCTGGCAGTGAAAGATTAGCAATGTCTCCTCCCTCTCCTCTTTGGAAACAAACTCCAAACTCATTTATGATAGCAGGAGCAAAAAGAATTTTTTTAGGACTGCTGATAAGGGAATGGCCTCCTTTGTCTCCTTTGTTTTTTTTTCAGTTTAATGCACCTCTTTTACTAAAGCAACTGTCAGGTATGTGACAACATACCTCTAGTACTGAAATAAGTTCCCTACTTATCCAGACACAGCAGTATCCATGTGGCAATATAGCTAAAAGTCCATTCTTCAAATCTGCTGCATGCCCTATTGTTCTGAAATATTTTTTATTCCATCTCACCCTTTTACATCCACTCACTTCGCATTAACTCAGCTGTAGTCAACAAATCTCTCTAAAGCTTAGAGGTGAACAGTGGCTATCAGAGAAGGTACAGGGCAGGAAGCTCAGCTCTAAACTGTAGAAGTAAAGAGCAGAGACAGAAGCTTCAAACTAAATTTTCAAAACAGCACCCAGAAGCAGTGTCACAGAACCCCATTAACAAATCACACAGGGCAGCCTAGACAACACAGTGAGAATGTAGTGCTGCCAGGCCCCAAAATCCAGAACAGGCAGGGTCATGGCCTAAAAGATCTATGAGTTCAGCTTCATCTTTAAACACTTGGCTATGGGAGTGAACACTGCACTCACAGCTTTTATACAGACAGTATATATTCCATGTTGTCTCCGGTATTAAGAATTTTTAGTTTCATTTATACAACAGGTTTAGTATCTCTGCTGGTTCAGCGGTACCCAAGATGGATGTACGCATTCAAAAAAAGTCACAAAATAAGTCAAAAGAGATGGAAGACAGTTTAATTGTAAACTCTAAACACTTTTTACTGTGATTACATCACTTGCAATAATCACTGTTGCTTCATTTCCAGCAGCAAGAGAGTTGGCTGGAAGAAGGCACTAGGCTTAAAACATGTTTACCATATTCCTATGTAACACCTGATGCACAGCACAGTCAACAGCCTTTTTCCTGTTTGCATTTCTGCACAGGTACATAATGCTACTGATATAACCTGGGGATTGAACTAGCTGACCTCTGAAGGTTGCTTCCAACCCAAGTATTCTGTGATTCTATGATTCCATGAACTTTAAGCCAGATCCAAAATGTTGAATTCTTTGTGTTTGATCGTAGACTATTAAAGGTCCTATGGCAGGTCACCTCAGATTCTTAGAAGAAATTCAGGATTTAACTGTTGTGTAAACTGAGAGGAAAAAGAAACTGCTATATTGCATTTCATTCAGTCTTTTTGTCATAAAAAGCTTGCAGGGTTAAGTACACACATTTCATCTTTTTTGTAGTTTGATGTCAACCATTTCCTTATTTCTCACTGTGACAGTCTTGGGTTCAACTGTAACAGTTTTCTCCTTCCTAGTAGCTGGTGCAGTGCTGAGTTTCAGCTTTAGTCTGCAAACAGTGTCGATAACACACTGGCATTTTAGCTGTTGCTCAGTAATGCTTAACCCTGATCGTACCTGAGACTTTTCAGTCTCCCATGCTCTGCCAGTGAGAAGGGGCATGAGAAGCCTGGAGAGAGCAGAGACATGAGACCATACCCAAACTAGCCAAAAGGGTACCACAGCATGTCATACCACAGCACATCATGCCCAGTATATAAACTGTAGGGAGTCACTCGGAAGATCAGATTGCTTCTTGAGTTGAGCTGGGTATCGGTTTGTGGATGGTAATCAGTTGTATTGTGCATCACTTTTGTTTACTGATGGCTGCTTTTTTTTCCCCTTTTTAGTTTTATATTTTCTTCTCTTGTTATTTCCCTTATCATTATTACTAGTAATAGTGGTTTTGTATTATACTTTAGATTTTGTTCTTATCCCAACCTGTGGGGTTTATATTCTTTCAGTTCTCCTCCCCATCCAACCTGGAGCAGGTGAGAGAAGGGGAGGAGAGCAAATGGTTGCAGGGTGCTGAATTATCCGCTGGGCTTAAACTATGACAGTGGATATGAAAACTTCTTTGATTGCCTCCTTATCCAAGTTTCTGCCTGTAAAGAGAAATAAATTAGTTAACTTTATTTTACAATGTATTTAAAAAAAAAAAAAGCATGCAAGTAGCAATCTGCCAATCTTCTCAGCAAACAAAAGGTTTATTATTCCAGTGAGTGAAAACAGCAGTATCAAAATTAAGCTGCAGGTAACAAGGTAACTTTAGCTTTTACAGGCAACAACAGACTTCAAGCTGTGCAAGTAAGGGAAAAGAGGAAAAACTGGAGTTTTCTGGTCATAGAGACACTTTGCAAAGCAAAGAGTGGTAAGCAGGAAACAGAAATGTACAGCTTGGCCTCTGTACAGCTTTACAGAAAAAAAAAAACCCGTATTTTATACATTTTAATGGCTATAATCACCTTAGAGCTACTGAATACTCACTCAAACATTCAAACCATTCCCATCACCAAATATATGATTATGGGTTGTTATTCTAATGTCACCAAAAGGAATACTGTCGATTCCTCTCAGCTACAATATAAAACAGCAGGAGGTCTTGATGGGTAAAACTTTGACTGGAGGTTGTCCTGAACATACTCACTGCTATTATTCTGGTCAGTTTAGGCCAGCTGCTTTTCACTCGACAAATCACAGGACTGCCTTCTGAAAGAACAGCTTCTTAAAGTCAAATGAAGAGAGATGTAATTTCTTCCTACCTATTAGGACCAGTCTATTTGTTCTCTTTTCACCTTCTTCCCAGGGTACTGCAGTCTCTTCTAGATCATAGAGCTCATGGACACCTTGGACTATCACCTGATGAGATTTGCCTTGAATAGATACCAGTCCCTTATCAGAAAAAAAACTGTTAGGATACACAAAAAAACCTTTAAAATGAACTATTTAAGAAGGGGAAAAATGCCCAGCTTTGAAACTAGGCCAAGCAGGGAAAAATATTTCTGGCAACTATGCACCAGTTAGTCAAAATAACCATGTAGTATGACCATGTCTAGTTGTAACATCCATTCTCACATCTCCTTATTTTCTTAAAGACTAATCATTACTCTGCCATACTCCGCCTCCTGTTCCTCATTTGGTCAGTACCTGCATTTCTGAGCAAAAATAAAATGTCGATAGCTACTGTGCCATTCGGAATATATATATATATGGTGTTGGACATATGAGTACCTGAAAGATTGACTGCCAAAAAAAGATGATGTAAAATGAGCAAAAATGTTTGACTTCAGATTATTCTGAATAAGCTGTCATAGTCAGTACATTCACTACATTGAATCAGAATCCCTGAATACTGGAGAATGAGCAAACATTTGTGAAGTAAACCAACTAGCAACAAAATTAGAAAAGCATACTGTCAGAGTCAGCTCATTAACCCAAATATCAAAAGCTGTATTAAAAAAGTTTTCATCACTTCATGTACAACTTCATAAAACAAAGTTAAAAATCTTTCATAAAAAAAGGTCTGCATTTGACATATTAGTTGAAATTTTCTATTACCACCAAAAGGATTATGACTGCAGGTAAGATATAAATACAAAAGGAACAAACTTTGGAACCCACTCATAATTACGTGTGGTTCATTTGCTTTAGTGTATTTGTATGTGACTGAGAGCAAGCACACTGATTATTACAGGCCTCAGATCTCCTAAAGAACTACTGTGATTCCAATGCTCAATAAAATAATAAAGAATGTTATTATGAATAGCAGTACTGTTTTCAGATGGCTTAAGATGAATCAGTGGCTGTTTTCTTCTGTTTGTCAGGAAAGCGAAGACAAGTATATTCTTATTTTGTTAGTGAAAAAGCAAGAATACAACCTTTCTTCCAATGATACTAAAACAATTATGTCATTATCCACGATGCACAAGTGTTCTCAGAAAACAAACCAGAGTGTATTTTCTTGTATTCCTTACAGCCTACTAAATGACAAACTCAATTCTTATATTTTAATGATTTACTTGCCTATTTGTGTAAGGAAAACAAAAATATCCTAAATTGTCACCCATACTCTCTCAAAACCATGCAACTGAAAAAAATTTGAAGCACCCATGAAGATGAATACTTACAGGCTGCACCTTTAGAACCACAGGCTGACAATACTCTGAATTCCAACACTTCCTGAATTACAAGAAGTTGTAAGTGTAGACCGCAACTAGTACTGCACTGCTGTGTTATGCCAAATTCAACTTCAGTATATTATGCCAACAATGACAATTACGAATAGCAATATATGGCATCCAATCTATCGTATCTAATCCCTACATAAGGAGACATTTATGTGAGATGGATGGAAACTTTCAAAGCAATGGAGGTGAAAATAGAAAACTGGTTTAACTATGTCCTGATTATTACCTCTGCCACTAATGTTTAGGACTGTGTATCTTCCCTCTCAATTCTAAACAAGATCGATCAATGTTTGCTTCTCTGTCAGCTATCTCCTTTTGAGTTGTTCCACCAGCCAGCAGATAACTAACTCTACATGGAACAACAGAAAACTACTGTTCTCCATTTTATCTGCTCTACTACAGTGATCCAGTAATGCCTTTGATAAGTCTGTAACTGACAACACACCACAGTTTTTTAGGTGTAACAGAGATTTCTGACTAACCTTCAGTCTTATGATGTCCATGGTGTGCCCAGTCTTATCTTTCATATTCTTCTCCCACAGAAGATCCTATGAAAAGGAAAAATGTTTTCATAAACAGAAAAGAATGGCACGGGATGATTTTTTATAAACAGCCACAATGATTTCTCCGTTGCCAGTGATGTATTACTTACCTGAATGAAGAGGTTTAAGTTTTCTTCTTTTATATTTCCTGGAACTTCAAATGTCACTGTAATTATACCCTGCAAATGGAAAGGCCCAGTTATTATTACCAACTTGAATACACATTTCATTACATTACATTAATTAATTACATTTCCTAACTTGGCCTAATAAAAAAGCAACTATATACCCACATGAAATTAAAAAAAAAAAAAACAAAAAAAAAAAACAAAAAAAAAAAAACCCAAAACAATCCTCTTCCATCTTGCCCCAAATTGCTGTATTGTATAATACTACCTGGTTCTGTTTGGGTGTGTACTGAAGAGGCATAAACACTCCTTTGCATGGTTTAATGCCTTTAGCTTTTACTATGTAATTCTTTGCTGTAACTGATGTTTGTTCTCAAAGAAAGCCTAACAATTTTAATTTAAACCTAGTAAGCTCAGTCTTTCAAATATGCTTAAGAATTTTATTTTCTTGGGATACTGATCTTTGTCACAATTTCTGATCTTCATCACAATCCTAGCGAACAGAAAATAATCAACATCTTTTTTACTATCCATACTTGTCTAACATGAAAATTTTTTTATAAATAGAATATGTAGGAAGAGATTTCAAAAATAAAGAAGCAAACAAATCTACAACAAAGCACATTCCTATTTGTATTCTATATAACCTTCCAAAGAGCTTAAAACACATTACTTCCTAACTGAAACATTCTGAAAAGGTAACATGATTTGCGTGCAATGCTTGCTATTACCTGGTTTTGTAACAACAAGGTTGTTGCAAAAAGATGAAGCAGTATTTTTGCTAATTACCTTGTCTAGGTGTGCATGGGCTGTCTTCAGATGCTCCAGCTTTTTCTGCAAACTGAAAAGAAGTTAAATGTCGTGTTTGAGTGGGATAGACAAAATACCAAAATTTAAACACTCTGCAGTACTGAAAAGCAAAACTAAAATAGCAAAGCTAGACTGCACACTCAGAATAAGCCTTAACTGTTAATTCAATTTTAATCTCAAAATACGGATGTTTAGCCATATTGGTTTGATCTAGTTGATAATTTGTGTTAGAATGTTATTTTTTAAAAAAATACTATTAGATTTTAGTGACAACTTGCAGTATCTTTGGGATTTTAAATATATACACTTCCAGAAGTAAAACAACCTTGATACTGCTTTGTATAGGAACAACAGCCAAACTATATCATGAAGGTAAGAATTTGTCCATTTATTAGAAGTTGATTAAAAAAAAAGCCCACAAAAAAAAAAGAACCAACTCTAGGAAAATGATCTGAACAGAAGAAAAATAATGGCAAAGCTGTAGCAGTAATTGGAATCCTATATATCAGCTTCCATTTCAACTCTTGCCATACAGCTCATTCCTACTGTGCAGTGTGCCTGCTAATTTAAAACTGGTCCTCTTTACTTCATAAAGGAAGTTGGGGGCTTTTTTGAAAACTAAGATCCAGGGTCTTACAGTATCATTTTGTATGACAACAGAAAAAGTTACTGCAACTTTAGACCACACAACCACATCTATCTTTAAGAAAGACAGTGCAAGATTTCTTCAAATACTGTTTCCTGCACCAGAGAACATTCCTCTCTTATGTCCAATATGCAGAAGAAAGAATACCCCAGCAAAAGTCACTATGGTGCTATCAGAAAAGATTGCCCATAAAAATCTCTTCCTACTTCGATGACTGTGAATTTTAAGAAGCATTCAGTGACGGTGGAAAAGGTAATGACTGTTCCTGAAGTAACATTTTACACTCCTACTTCTTGCATCTTCTTTGGTTTCTTTGCCTTCTTCTCATACTGCATTCCACAGAATCCAGAACTCTTGATGTGTTTCCTGTCACTTCAGGGCATGTGCAATGTAGTAGGTTCTACCAGTACAGTCACACCAATAGGATGCTGTATCTGCTAAGCTGACAGAAATCCTTACTGTAATATGCAGTTAAAAGGACAATTTTATTAGTGTACTAGCATATTACTTGTGCTCAAATGGTGCTGGTTTCAAAGAGTTTTTCCGCTGCATTTGATAGGGCAGAAAACGCCTTTAATATTTTAGGTAGGGATTTCTGTATATGAAGAGGGTAAACAATTTAATTGTACAGAGGTCCAACAAAAACAAAAGAAATGGAACTTCGCTTAAAACAGTCCACAACCTTCTTGGTGTTCTTATAATTTGTCTTTAAATGCTGCATTGTTTTAATAACAAATATTGAGAACCTCTAAAGAAACTACGAGTGAGATAAGTGAGAAGAATAGACTGAGGAAAGCAAGAAAGGTTGTGGGGTTTTTTGGTTAGCTCTTTAAGGACTTTCTGAGATTTGCAGAGCATAGAACTTCCTAGTAAATCTTGCAGAATGCCATCTAGTATTAGAGCTAATCACATCTAACTGTGAATTGCCATTATCAAGAACAATCCTTTTCTGGTTCACATCTTCTTAATGCTTTCTCTGTGTTGTGTGGCTCCAGGATGAGTCAGTTTAGCTAGCTGATCCATCATAAGAACTCAGGACGTTTATGATCTGGTTTATGACCTAACCGTTATATACTGTCCATGAAAAATATGTTGGCCTTCCTCCTCCCTTAACTTTCTTCAAACAATACTTTTCACTAATCATTCAAAAGTCAGTGCCAGCAGAAAGGGCAGCAGAGAGCAAGGATAGTACTGCACCACTTCACTCGGAAATCTCATGAGTGCACCCCATCTACTAGAGGTTAGTAGCTTGCGTCTTCCGCAATTTCTTCCTTCTGTGAATAAGTGGCTACATTCCTTCACCTGAAGTGAACAGAATGCATCCAGGAAGAAAACCAAAGCTGATACTGCCCCCAGTTACATATTCCCTCCTTTCCTTTACTGATTTCTCCAGTAATCCTTGCTCTCTTTGCTGAACAACTTCAGCACACAAAGTAAACAGAAAGCCCTTCTCCCCTCACGTCCAATTTTATTTTTTCCACCCTCTAGCATGCTGAAGCACACATTAGGCACTAACAAAGAAACAAGAACGTAGAACACAGTAACCAGAATTTGTTGTGGCTTTGTCTGCTGTTGAACCTCAGTCCCTCTTTTCTCTAAAAACTAAGGAGGCCTCAAGTCCATCATGACATGAAGTGAGAAAACTTTTAAGTACTTTAAGAGAAACAGTGGAGAGCGTACAAACCTACTCTAATAATAGTACCAAAGCAAAACTTTAACCAGGGAAAAAGCCAACCACCCACGCACACTCTGGCTCATCTAACTTTACAAGGTCAAAAAACCTTTCTGCACACAAGTGGGAAAAAACCCCAGTCTCAGATTACCACTTATAAAGGGAAAATTTTAAACAAGTGAGAAAGCTAGAATTTCTAAGAAACCCAGATGGAAATTTGAGCCGGGATTTGAGTGTCTATTTCATGCACGTATTTATACAACAGACATATTTCTAACAAAGGACAGCACAGCAAAATTATTACCATACCTTACTCCAGATAAACTGTCAAAAGCATGCAGGTCCAAGACACTGGAGAGATCAACTCTAAACAGAAGAAAGAAAGCAAGATTTGTATTTTTGCTACATTTAAATATTGTGTATAGTTAAATAATTATTTTTGAAATGGTTTACTGAAGCTTATATTAGTTTTCCTGTCTATCATACCAATGCCATCAATCCTTATTTTTGAATGTTAGTGGATGGTACTGTCTCCTACAAGGAAATGGCAGTGGTTATTTACACAATAATATATAAGCACAGAAACATTATTCTTAAAGATATAGTAAAAACCAAGGTATTTCCAAGGAAGATGATAAATTGCTCATAATGGATGCCTGAATAACTGATTTTCCCTAAATGGGAAAAGAACCCTGAAGGTCTTCCCACCAGTTATTCTCCACCCTTAATGCAGACCCTCTCAAAACACAAACCCCTGGAATATATGCAGTTTATACTGACATGCTATTAGCAAACAAAACTGAAATAGGCTATAAAGAAAGTGCTACTATTAAGAATTTCAACTCTAAATGCTACAATGGTATCTCTTCAACTCCATCCCATTGCAGTATTTGTTGTTTGTCTTTCAATCATTCAGGCTGCACTCCAAGTACATTTATTAGATGCAAAAACTCCATACTGTACAGATGTCACAAAAACTGTAAATAATAGTAGTCTCAAAAATAAGATAGACAAATTTTGATATTGCAAGATTAGCTATGAGCAAATATCCAAGATTTATCGTAAGAACAAACTCCTGGTTAAATTTAACCTGGAGTCCTCAAGCATTCTCACCTCTCTTTACAGACAGAGGAAAAGGCCAGTAGCATTATTCTAATACAACAACTTTATGAGATACTATAGTAATACTGAATTTACATAAGAGGACAAAGTAACAAAAGTCTAAATTTTGCAGCATAATCTAGCTATTTATACATTAAAACAAGAAAAAAAATGGTGAACATTAAAACCTTGATTTCAAGTAATGCACACAAGTTTATCCACACCTGCTGTTTTGAACACAAGTCCCAAATGACAATAAATATATTGAAGAAAATTACTTTTTATGTAAGAGACACATGATGACTTACGAGAAATTATTTACTGAGGATCTCTAGAACAATAAATGACTGTGAAACACTTGTTAGCGGCAGAATTTATGATTTATAATATTGTTCATTCTTCAACAGTTAGCAAGTTAACAAGAATACAGTGTGAAGTTGTCAAACCTATTCAAACATTTCACATAGCTCCTTGAAGAAAGTAATAAAAACAGTATGAGAATAATCCTTATACACTAACAGGATAATCACTAAAAAGAATGACTTTCATAGTACACCTTTTAAAAAAAAGAGCATAAACATTCCAGTGATCAGAATAAGTTAAAGCCAATAGAAACATTAACAAGATTAGTATTTTTGGTAATGTAAACTGAGCTGATCTTTAGATTGAAAGCAGATAAACATTTGCCTTCAAAACCCTGGGTTACCAAACAAAATACATATTCTACTTGCTGGTCCTATCTAATCAGGCAATATATTTAAAAAGCCAAGTGTGTTTTATCAAGATTATGTCTACTATTTTCCCTTCAAAATAGCTTAAAAGCAGGAACTTGTATTACAAGTTTATGCTAATATAATCAAATATTTCATGTAACAGTACGCAAATTAGCCCCAGCAGTCTGAAAGACACACTGCTCTCCTAATGTGCCTGGGAATACCCTATAAATTTTTTTTAAATAAAAAAACCTGATTCAGAATTTCAATGAAAAATAGCAAAACAAACACAATTACTTTTCCTTCTTATAAACTTGTGTGCACTGCTTTCAAGGTCATTTTCTAGTAACAATTTATTTGCAGGAACCGCCGCGAGAAAAACCCTCCAACTGACACAACAGAAAGAAAACTTTATAGTGCACGTGATCAGTGATTAGCTCAGAGATAACTTAGCTTTGCAAGCCGCTCTTTTACAAGATCTTATTAACAAGTTGCAAGAAACTCTGAATTTCTACTTTTAACACTCCCTTAAAAAAAAAAAAGCTGAAACAAATTAAACTTCACCTGTATTAGCATTTTTCAGGAACTTTCCAAATGCTATTACTCCATAAATGGCAATATAACTAAAATATAACTTTAATAATTGAAAGCCATATTCATAAAAAAACTTAGAACAAAATGCGGGGGGAGGGGGATATAAAGCCCAAGCTTTTCTAAAATCCACTTCTCATGTAACTAAAAAATATAGAAACAGTTACATTGCAAAGTCAAATAAAACCCACTATGATTAGCTCTATAAGCTAAGCTACATGTTAGTAGTGAAGTGTACAATATGAACATCAGCAAAGAAAAATACAAAAGAAAAATACATTTTTACTTCTTAAAAAATCCTCTATCTAGACGCTTATTTGTAAAATAAATATTAAATATTTCTAATTTAATAGTTTTCCTTTAAGAAAACTGATCTAATAGCATAATTAAATCTGTCACAAAAGAAGCAGGATTTAGTACCTAGTAATAGTGGCCATTTAATACCTTGATCTTTGTGTCTCTAGAATTTTACCAAGTCCATTTATTGACCTAAAATAAAATAGAAAAATCTTTAGATGAAAATGCCACTATAATACATTGTTTGAACAAATTAACCATGGAAAGCAGCATGAGAAATAGCACCATAATAACACCACTCCTGTTATCAACTTGTTGAACAAACTAACAAACATCCCAAACTACTTTGGTTTTGAGACTTTTTCATTTCCTAAGTAAAGGCTGGGGCACTTTACAAGTTCTGACAAAATACTACTGGAGTGAATAGCGTTTTCCTCTTCAAGACTTCTCACGATACACTCTGTTATGTCTAGGCATTTTACTTTTAGAATTCAAACTATCAATGAAGTTGTAATGTATTTAAAAGTGCTAATAGTCTATTTTGGTTATCATGGTATTGACAGAAAAAGACAGGGCATGTCTTTGATCCCTAATTTGGTTCACACCAATTGGTTTTTCTGTACCCATGACATTTTTTTGGGACTTCCTCCATATACCTTTGCATTTCCTAGTGAATTCTTTATCTGCTAGAACTTTTTTTTTTTGACCTGATGCTAATTCTGAAAAATAAGAACAGCTGCCCATAAATGTAAAGTGTGGGCACTTAATACAAAGGCCTGTCCTTAGTAACATCAAATCTTAGCTAGACAGCTAAGGCAGCTAGGCAGCTTAGACAGACAACCTGATAAGATTATGTACACAAAGAAAAGTATTGAAATGCCTTCAGATAGGGACAGACTCTTGTCCCTTCCAAACAGTATGTGTCAGTTGAATGACCTAATTCTGTATTAAGAGCAATAAAGAAGTAACTATGTTTAAATAAAAATAACCTTTGATCCAGTAAAGTGTTAGTTACACCAAAAGCTTCATACCTGACACATGTTATGACTTTATTCAGCTCTTCTTCTGAAACCAAATCTGTTTTATTGATGATTATAAGATCAGCTAATGCAACCTGCCTATGCATTGAGGAATAAATAAAAAAAAAAAGAGAAAAAAAAGACAACATGAACAAATAAATACTTATTCTGTAAGGCAGAAACACCACCTCACAGTGCCCCAAAAAAACCCTAGTGTGAGTATTGTCAGTAAAGAAAGGCAAGTATTAATCAAACTAGCATATCATGGAGTGTGAATAAAGTATTACTGGCTTCCCCTTGAAGTGCTCTTCTATGCCAGAAATCTGTTAACTTACATACTAGTTTGGGGGGGGGATGTTTTTTAAAATGTGATCCAATCCAAAACTCTTGATGATTTATGAACTTCACAAGCCCCTATTTCACTTGTGTGTAGTCTTTGTAAAGTCATACTTGAAGTCTCTTTGCGTCATGAAGACTTCTATTGTTATAATTATCCTTAATCATTGTGGCTCCGTATCTAGCAAAAAACTATTCCTCCAGCTCCAGTTCTACTTCGAACACCTGATAGATTCTAGCATGCATTTCTTTCTTCCCCCCAACACAGATGGTTGCCCTTCACTTACATAAAATCCCATTCCTCTGAAAGTATATATTACAAAAGCCAGATCTTGGAAAAAAGACCAAATGGAGCATGAAGTCTCTTTTCTATTTTCTACCTCATTACACCAATCTACCTTGGTTTAAAGCAAAGGAGGAGAAAAATACCTTATAAAAGAAACCATTTATAATGGACTTCTATACAGTGCAGTTCCTAGCAGTGATATTTAAAATTAATTTATATACCCATACCGAGATGCTTCATTGACAAGGCCTTCTGGCTTTTCCTCTGTCAAGTGCTAGGCAAAAAAGAAAATATTTGGCTTAATCATATTCAAATGACATTCAAATTCATTTCCAATTAAAGGAAGTCCAGCTAAGCTGGCATCTAGAATTTTTCTGTAAAATTATGGCAGAAAAGCACATTTATACATTCACCATTACAAAAGCTTATAATCTCTTTTACGAAAACTCACGAGTTTTATGATTACAGTGCTAAAGAGCTGGAACACTGTATTATATTCATAGAATCATAGAATAGTTAGGGTTGGAAAGGACCTTAAGATCATCTAGTTCCTAACTCCTCCTATGGGCAGGGACACCTCACACTAAACCATGTCACCCAAGGCTCTGTCCAACCTGGCCTTGAACACCACCAGGGATGGAGCATTCACAACTTCCTTCGGCAACCCATTCCAGTGCCTCACCATCCTCACAGTAAAGAACTTCTTCCTTACATCCAATCTAAACTTCCCCTGTTTAAGTTTTAACCCATTACCCCTTGTCCTATCACTACAGTCCCTAATGAAGAGTCCCCCCTCAGCATCCTTAGAGGTCCCCTTCAGATACTGGAAGGCTGCTATGAGGTCTCCACGCAGCCTCCTCTTCTCCAGGCTGAACAGCCCCAACTTTCTCAGCCTGTCTTCATATGGGAGGTGCTCCAGTCCCCTCATCATCCTTGTGGCCCTCCTCCGCACTTGTTCCAACAGTTCCATGTCCTTTTTATGTTGAGGACACCAGAACTGCACACAATACTCCAAGTGAGGTCTAACGAGAGCAGAATAAAGGGGCAGCATCACCTCCTTCGACCTGCTGGTCACGCTCCTTTTGATGCAGCCCAGGATACGGTTGGCTTTCTGGGCTGCAAGTGCACAGTGCAGCTGGCTCACGTTCATTTTCTCATCGACCAACACCCCCAAGTACTTCTCTGCAGGGCTGCTCTGAATCTCTTCTCTGCCCAGCCTGTAGCTGTGCCTGGGATTGCTCTGATCCAGGTGTAGGACCTTGCACTTGGCATGGTTAAACTTCATAAGGTTGGCATCAGCCCACCTCACAAGCGTGTCAAGGTCCCTCTGGATGGCATTCCTTCCCTCCAGTGTATCAACCAAACCACACAGCTTGGTGTCATCGGCAAACTTGCTGAGGGCGCACTCAATCCCACTGTCCATGTCAGCGACAAAGATGTTGAACAAGACCGGTCCCAACACCAGTACCTGAGGGACACCAAGCTACAGGTCTGGGGAAGAGTGGCTGGAAAGCTGCTCATGAAAAAGGACCTGGGGGTGCTGACAGACGAAGCTGAACATGATCCAGCTTGTGCCCAGGCAGCCAAGAAGGCCAATGGCATCCTGGCCTGTACCAGCAACAGTGTGGCCAGCAGGGCCAAGAAAGTGATTGTCCCCCTGTACTCAGGACTGGTGAGGCCACACCTGGGATAATCTGCTCGGAAAGGCACCAAAAGCTCCAGGGTCTGGAGCACAAGTCTGATGAGGAAAGGCTGAGGGAACTAATGTTGTTTAACCTGGAGAAGTGAAAGCTCATGGGGGCACCATACTGGTCTCTACAACTATCTGAAAGGAGATTGTAGTGAGGTAGGATCATCTCTTCTTCCATGAAACAAGTGACAGGACAAGAGGTAATGGCCTCAAGCTGCAGCAGGGGAGGCTCAGATTGGATATGAGGAAAAATTTCTTAATTGAAAGGGTGCTCAGGCATTGGAACAGGCTGCCCAGGGAAGCTGTGAAATCACAGTCCCTGGAAGCATTAAAAAACCATCAGTCCCTCAGTGATATGGTTTTGTGGTGATATTGAGAGACCTGTGGTAATGGTTGGACTTGATGATCTCGGAAGGTCTTTTCCAACCTAGCTGATTCTATGATTCTGTGAGTTATGTCCTGCCTACTCTGCCACGGAGGCAGCAATCTCCAGGAGAGAAGTATCTCAAGCACCTGGAGGAAGTAAAAATTTAAATTGATGCTGTAGCATTAGTAAGAGCTCACACCTTCCATCTCTGGGAATATCAGTCCTGTGCATTCCTTCATGAGCTCTAAACATACCAGGAATGTTATTCTGAAATTTGGTTTTAAAGTCAGAGGAATACCAAATGAAAGTGAAATTGTCAAGGGAGATATTTAAATTTAAAAAGAAACTAGAAAACTAATTTTTCCTCAAGTGGAATTAGCAGGCATCTAACATCATTTGATTGGAAAAAAGCCAAACAAACTGATTATTGCATAGTGTCAGTCTGTCACCTAAAAAAAAAAATAAAAAGAAAGAAAAAAAAGACTATTTCCTGATTGTTCACAACCTAAGCACAGCATAACAACAGGATGACTTGGAGGGAATCTCTCCTTTGACTTTTTGTTTGCAATCCTCTGTGAAATAATCGTCTATTGAATTAAATGTTGTCAGATTTGTTGCTCTGTCCAAATATCAAGTCTGGGAAGCAGAGAACTGGCACTTCAACTGCTTGCCCTTGATTAAAAAAAAAAAAAAAAAAGAGTATTTCAGATTGGTGGGTGACAAATCCATTAGTGACAACCCATGATATCAATTATCACTTCAGTTTCTATTGGCTGACTGGTCACAGGGTACTACTTATCAGCTTTCCTTGTAATGGGTTTGTTAATTGAAGCATGACACCCTTAAACTGCTGCCTGTTATCTCAATGCCATCACCTGTATGGCTTCAAAATTCTTTGAACCACAAGCAGCTGCTGAGGTCAAACTTTGCAACCAGAGGAACTGCACAAGTTATCAAGTCCTTTATACAAAGCAAAAGTAGTTTACTTGGCAGAAAAAGCTGGAAGTTTCTGCTACTCTGAACAGATGTCTGTGTTGTACTGATTAAACAATATAAGCATTTTCATTAAGCTGTCAAAAATAACAATGGATAGAAATGCTGAATGTTTCAAAACATTTTAGTGCTGTCTCTGACACAGTACTTGAAAGCTTAAACATGAATTTTTTAACAATAATTTAGTGCTGCTGTGTGGAACATGATTTTATTTGCTTCAAACCAGTAAATCAGCATTGCATGGAGAGAAAGATACACAGAACAACATTTTTGCAAATAATAAAACACATCCGAAATAGTATGAAGGCACCCAGCTAAAAAGGGGACTAACTTCAGACTTGCTGTGGTTTCTTGGGATAGTTCAGCTGATTTAAAAGTTGGCTCCTGCTTAAAAACACAAACCAGCTCTCATCCCCCCCCCACATATTCTACCAACTCCTCCACAGAAGTCCATGCAAAACATGATGGCTTAACTTGGCAAACTGGCTTGCTATGAAGTTACATTAGCTCTATCCAGGTGCAACACAAAATGGTGAGGGGACAGGACTGCCCCCTTTCAGTAAATCAACTGTTAGATTACCTCAACTGAAACAAGAAATCCCAACAGTCCACACACACAAAAAAATATTATACAGGAGGGATCACTTCCATATTTTTTTAATCATTATTCCTCAGTTCTCTCAACTTTTTACAGACATTACAGAGACATTAAAAACAATTCCACAGTATGATGGTATTTTTTACCCTGGGGTTTTTTTACCCTTCTTTCTGGTCACTTTTATTTTGAATCCTGCAAAATCAGTACCTAACTGAAGTAGTCAGTTTCTTCCTAAGTTAATTAATTTGCAAATAATTATATTTATTACTACCTATTACAAAAAAAAAACAACAACAAAAAAACCCACACAAAAAACAAAACAAAACACAGTTGAAATAGTTGATTTAATCACCATTTCTGCTATCCTAACAGCCGGTTCAACTGGTAAGCTTTTACTGTTTTTACATTACGTATCATATAGATTAGTCTAATACCTGCTCTTTTTGTCTGCTTCCATGTAATGAAGTAACCCTCTAATCTGAAATGATACCTAGACATCTGGTTTTCTCATCTCTCCTCACCACACATGCCACTTGCCATTACATTAGCTTTCCCAATTTGAGTCCTAATGCATCGGTATCAGAGGCCCATTCTTCAGAGGTCTCTTTTCAAGTAACTTAGGCCAATGACACTCTGTAAGACACATTTCTCCACTGTTTTTACAGTAATCCAAATACCTATCTAGAATACAACCAAGATTTCTAGGTGAAGTCATGGAACTAGAAGGAATCAAGCATCTAGCATCCTGAGAACTCTTAGCAGACATGCTGCTGTGCTGGTAAGAATCTGAATTCCTATGAGTATTGGTACTTCCTTGTTTCCATTCAAAATATAGCAGTAATGTACCACAGCAACTGAAATACCACCACACACATTGTAAGAATTAAAGTTATTGTAAAACAATGTAATTCATCTGAATGAACATTATACAATAGCTTTTCTAATGTTGCAGTTTTAAACCATGTAAAAAATCCAGTACTTTACCTGCAATCCATGCTTTGCATCAACAACCGACACAATACCTAAAAGAGAACTTTAAATGGAATAGAAATATCTGGCGAATTTAACAATTTAACAATTTATAAACTTCCTGTACAACTACAAAAATAAAAGTATCCCATTTACAACTTCTTATAATACTTTCAATGCTTCCAGTATATCTGAGCATTAGACTTGTTACCTAATTATTTTCTTATTTGTAATTCATATTTGTATTTAAAAAAAAAAGGTCTATCACACCAGGTGAGAGAAATTCTTACAAGGTAGATACCTCTCCCTTTCTTTCACAACAGCAAACAGGCAAATTTTACAGGTTATTGAAACAAATCACAGGGACTCACTGAGGTATGCAGCTATTCTCATTGTAAGTAACCAGGAATCTGCAGAATTTCTCTGGCAGAAACTTAGGACGCTGTTTCCTATTCAACTGTTTACTTGGCTAGATGGGTATTTCACAGACTAATCAAAGTGTTAGCAAGGTGTTTTTTTAAGCCAAAAAGCAAGACAGTTTTGCTTACATTGAAAAAAAAAAAATCACCATTCAACAAGCTTTTTAACTACGTTTAGTGATGATTTAATATTACAGTGAACTCAGATTTTTATTGGAACACAGCAAATACTAGAGCTAACAGAATACAACAAAGAAAGCAGAAAACAAAAGGCAGGAGACCAGATGATGATAACAGGTTAAGAGTTAAAAAAAAAGATTAGGAAACATTACATTGGAAAAATAAGAGCTTTAATATTACTTCTAAATAATGTTTTATAACATATAATGATGGGGCCCATTCTGACCCCTTATGCAAAGCATTACACAACTTTTGTTTTATTTAGTAAACTGAAATAGCTCACCACTGTCAGTAGATAAATGAGCACCAAAATCAGTAAGTGAATCTCTGTGGTCAAATTTTGTGATTTGAGAACCAAAATAATTTTCTGTCATTTCAAACATTTTCTTTAACCTTGCCTTAAATTATAAAAATGCATTACACTAAATCTAGATACAGAATGTCAGTATGTTAGAAAATTTGCACTTCTTACCATCAAGATAGATATCACTTCCAAGCTCAGAATCAACCCAGAACATGGAGGCCACAGCTCCTATGAAGTGCAGTAAATTCAGTTGCAAAATTTACATTTTCCAGTAAACTACTAATATGCAGACATTTCATTAAAAAATTCTTATTTGTAGTGCTGTACTTGAAACTCCTCTCTTCCAAACTCAGAATGTACCATAGACTTCAAATACCCACCACACATTTGACCTAACAACAGCTACCAAACATCGTACTTGTACATACATCATCAGCCAGGACTACAAAAAGCTTTAAAAATCTCACAAATCCAGATGCAATTTAAGTTGGCTAAACTACCTTTACTCAGTAGTATCAACTAAATGTCATTACTATACTCCAAGGCTCACTGTTTCTAAAAAGTTCTGTACTCCATCCTTCACCTTTCAGCTAGTTTCTAGGTCATGGAACACACACGGGGTGGGGGGAAACAACAAACAAAACAGTTAAGGAAAAACGGAATTAGGACATTTGCAAAATCTGCTCCCTCCTAGGGTCTCCCTTATGAGGAAAGACTGAGGGAGCTGGGTCTCTATAGTTTGGAGAAGAGGAGATTGAGGAGTGACCTTATTAGTGTATATAAATATATAAAGGGGGAGTGTCACGAGAATGGAGCCAGGCTCTTCTCAGTGGCAAACAATGATAGGACAAGGGGTAGTGGGTACAAACTGGAACACAAGAGGTTCCACTTAAACTTGAGAAGAAACTTCTTCTCAATGAGGGTGACAGAACACTGGAACAGGCTGCTCAGGGAGGTTGTGGAGTCTCCTTCTCCGGAGACATTCAAAACCCGCCTGGACACGTTCCTGTGTAACCTTATCTAGGTGTTCTTGCTCCGGCAGGGGGATTGGACTAGATGATCTTTTGAGGTCCCTTCCAATCTCTAACATACTGTGATACTGTGATACTGTGACCCCTTCTTCTTCACTGGCTTCTATGACCTCTCCCATAGAGTTTCTTACATCTTAAATCAATAGGATTAAAAAAAAAAAAAAAAAAAAGCTTGTGGCTTTAGATAAAATAGACTGAGTTAAGAAATGTCTAATGCATGTTCAATTTGCAAATAGATCCTGCACTGAAAGGGGAATTTATGAACATAAATCATGCCTGATCAGCCTCGGAAGGCTGTATCTGGCTTTCTGTGAACAACAACAACAAAAAAAGATCAATTACTGTATTTGTGGACAAGGGTAAAGTACCATAAGCCGTTTACATCACTTCCAGCAAATTTTTCAACATTGCCTTCAAAGACATTCTAGTAGCCAAGCTGGGACATTATCAATCTAAATGAAAAGACAACTAGGTAAAACTGGTTGATAATTAAGCTCTAAAGTTGCAACTAACAGGTCATACACTAACTGGAAGAAAGTAGTAAGTCAGGTTCTGTTCTGGGTGGGACCTGTCCTGTTTAACATCCACCAGGAACCCAAGAAGGAACAGAAGACATGCTTGTCAAGACTGCAGAGACTGAGATTTGGGAATTAACAGCTAACATATCTAACGACAGAGCTATCTTTCAGAGGGACGCGGCCAGAGAGGAGGGAATGGCCAACAAGAAACAGATGAAATTCAGCAAGAAAAAACACTGAGTTATACACTTAGGAATGAAAAGCCCTGGGCAATGACACAGGCTAGGGACACACTGCCTGGGGAGCAGGTCTACAGAGAATGCCCTGGGCATCCTGGTAGGCAGGAAGCCAAGCAAGCAGTATACCCATGGATCAGAAAGGCCAAAACCACCCCAGACTGTTGGAACAAAAGCATGGCTGAGAGAAGTTATTTTCCTCTATTTAACACTTTCAAGTCTGTATCTGGCTAGCACTTCCAGCACACGGATCCCCCATACAGGAAGCGTACTATCATGAAGACAGTTGAGGTCAGAGCACAAGCCCTACCTACAAAGAGTGGTGAAGGAACTGCATTTGTTCAGCCTGGAAGACAGGAAAATGCCTGTAGAACCTAACAGTACCCTCTCTGGTACCTACAGGTGAGTCACTGATAAGACTGATCCAGACTGTGGGAGAAGGATGGGAGACAACTGTAGTAAGCTGAACTAAGCAAGGTCCAGACAACATTTATCAGAAAAATGTTTTTTTACCGTGAAAAGGCAGGCACAGAACAGTTTGCCTGGAAAGGTTGTGTCAAATTTATCTGTACAGGATGGAGATATATGACCTGATATCCCAAAGGGTTTGGTCTTGTCTTATAGCTGATCCTGTTTTGGACAAGAGGTTGGACTGAAGACCTCCTAACATACTTTCCAAACTGAATTATTCTGTATGATTCTAGTATTTTTTACATACTAGGCCTCATTATCCAATGAATTTCCATCCAGATGAGATCCTTCTGGAATAATGAAACATGTACTATTCTCTCGTATTTGTACAGTAATCTGTAATTTTGTGAGGATGTAAAACAGAACATTACTAAGCTGCTGAGTATTGAGCAAAAAGAATCAACAAGTAGTTGGACAATCTGCACCATATTCTATCAAGGATTCTGAATCTGTGACCTGATACCTGTGTACTACACATGGCCTAGAAGTAAGCTACTCTTGTTTTCTGCTAAAATGGCCCTATAAAATAGATTCTAGCAACTGTAGAATGTGTTGTATATTTATTATGAAAAAAAATTTAAAAAATCATAATTATGAAAAAAACCACAATTTAACATAGATCAGTGCCACAATATGAAGGACAGGAGGAACTGACAGCAGCAACAGCACTTTTTTTTTAATTATCAGAACCTTTGTTAGTGACAGGCTGTCAGTAACTAAGCAAAGTAAGTACATTAGAAGAAAAAAAAAAAAACAAAAAAAACAAACCCTCAGTAACTAACCTCATTCTAACACTTACAACTGTCCACCTGAAATGACAATATGCAGTCCTCCAAGCATCACTCTGCATCAACACCAAATGCCTGTCACGTGTTCACAGTGCTTATTCATGCAAGATATAGCAAAGGCCACAACATCTAATGGTTTTCTGGTGTCTATTGATTTTTTTTTTCCCAAAACCTTAATAGTTTTCCAATATGACTCACACAGAATTTGTGCGTAACAGAGGCCAAATCAATGTCCTTTCTTTTGAAGGAAATTACTTTACCATGACAACTATTTAGCTTTGAGCTGGAAAACATCATCTCCTAAATGGGAAACGATTGCATTTCTGATAAGAATTTCCTTCACTCCCGATCAGCAACACATTTTTAATTGATGATTCAGTGAAAATTATTTTAGACAGCTATTACTAACATGAACTCATGTTTAAACACCTTTTTATAATAAATATCACTAAAGAGCACACAAGAAATTTTTAAGGTCGATTATTGTTCTCTACCTACCAGAAGCACGTATGAGTCTGTTTTGGAGCGTATTTTATGACTTCACAAAATGTAAGTTCTACCACAATCAGTGTAACAATACATCAGATGCTAGCAACTTATACTTGAGAAGGAACAATACAGAACAGCAAACGCCATCTGCAAAGCCATCTGAAAACCACTAGTTCCAGTGTGCTCCTCTTCTCCAAGCCCAATTTCTTTTCTTTATAGAAATACGTTTTAACTGGATTTCTGTTAAGCTTTAGGGGCAACTTGGAGTAGGTTGAAAAACAAAACAAAACAAAATAACCAACCAAAGAACCCCACCCAAATCCCTACTTCTGCAACTATCTAATTCAGTTTTTAGTCTATGTAGCAATTAAAGTATATGCCTGACAACTCACTACTTTAGATTACATCTTGCACGGTGAACTGATCGGTGAGCAAACAAGAACCTCATAAAAGCAGAATAATTACCACAGTTATGAAAACTGTAATGTGAACTACCTGGATCTGCCAAACCAGTTGTCTCTAACAATATATAGTCAAATTTTCCTCTCCTTTGCATCAGGTTCTCAATCGCCTTCACACCACTGTCCCTGTAAGAAGAAACAAACCTGAGAACAGAGAAAACAAGCTAAAACATGTATAAGCATTTATCTTCTGACGCAGAACAGTGTCATTACCATCAAAGCAAAGGCGTGAGTCAGGGTTTACAGTCCACAATGAAAACTCAGTCATCCAGCTGCTGCTCTAATACTAGGCAAACTGTACTTTCCTGTTTCATTTTGGTCTGAAAACAGTATTTGCTTACTCCCAACAGGAATAATAAAGGTGATTTAAATGAAGATTTGTTTTCAAACACTGAAAACCCTGTAATGGACAGTAGGGCAGTGTAAACACATGACTATTTGGTTTGGCGGGAAGGGGGATGGAGAACTGAACCATGTTCTCCTGCCTTTCCACCTTACCTACAGGAGAATTAAGATGACTTATTTACTAAATCTCAGCTGATGAATCAACCTGAAGCAGAAATGTATGGCATTTTATATAAGACACCAATGTATGTAAAACATTGCAGCACTGGCGGCATTCCTTGCATTCCAACAGAACACAGTGGAACAGGGTCTTCTGTTTTCCATCTACTTCTCCAACTTCAGGCATAGAATAAGTTCTTCCAAACTTTCAGGACTAACCTTCACTACAACCTTAGCACAACCAACCCAGCATTCAAGCAAAAAGGGTCAAAACATGTCAAAGGAACAAATACACTCCTGCATTTTAACATGACCATCATCTAACAATTTGGAATTCTGTATTTCATTAGGTTACCAAAAGGTTCTCTCTCCACCCTGAGGTGTAGAGTATTCATGTATTAACCAAAATACAAATAAAGAAAGATTATTTAATGTGGAAATTCCTGTATCTTTAGCTCTCTGTATAAAAGCATGTACAGAAAAGGGACAGCTCCTTACCTACAATACCCCAATGGTGTATAAACTGGTATTTGGATTATTTTTCTGAAAAGACACTAAATCCAAACCCCAATGAGGCAACAAAATGGAGTAAATTTCTGTCTCCCAAAGTCCAATTTTGTTTTATCCCACAAGAAAATATCAGTCAGTACTACCACCAGTTTTAGGAACTAGATTCTCTATGTCTTGTCCTTTCCCCAGCTCTCCCAAAACCCACTCTAAGAATGTGTTCCTTACTTTACTGAACAGCACAGGCAGCCATTTCTGAGCTCCAGCCATTCTTCATAGAGTTCTCCCCCTTGACTGATTGCCAGGGATTTCTCCAAGGCACTTCCTGGAAATATAAGTAGTACTACAATATTAATCTACAAATCTGCATGACGACACCTGGAAAAGAGATGAAAGATTTAAGTTGGTATACACTTTTACTCTTGTATTATATATTTTTCTTCTGAGACCATGTTTCTGGCACGTTCTTTAGAAATTAGTATTTTCCATTTTATGAGAAATTGAAAAGCCAAAGTCAAGTTGGTTCTACAAAGACCAAAACCCAGAGAATGAAAGTACAGAGTGAATGTCACAAACTTTGCTGACAGAATGGGAAGTCAGCCTTCACCTCCATATCAAATAAAGGTTCTCTCTTACTTTTCGTTTTAGACACCATGACCAGAAAAGCAGTACACATCTTTGTTGACAAAACCAAACAAACAAAACACCACCTACTCGGTGCAAATTGTAAGCAATGCTGATATGAAATCACAGCTGTAACAGTTAAAAATCCCGAGAATAAAAGCAGAAAAGTTCAAAGAACTACAGACACCAAGCACACACCTCCCCATTTTCTTGGGGATAATTTGTGATCTGCAAGTGACTGGCAGGCAGGGAAAGAAAATATTATCCACCAACACATTATTCTGATTTTCATTTGCTTGAAACTAAGCAGGACAAATGGAGGTACAGCACTTCCAAAAGGGTGATATGTTCATTACCTTGACTCCAAGGGACTTGATTTATGTCAGAAAACAGATTAATGCATAGTATTATTTTATGAACACTATCCAAAAGACTTTTTGCCCTTCTTAAGACAATGACATAAAGCAGTAATTTCAGTAACAGATTTAAAACGACAATGCTTTCAATTTTCAGAATTTGTATGTATTTGTCATTTTATGGCTAAAACAATGTTTCTGCAGATTTACATACCTTCTCCAAACTCATTCAGAATAACTGCTATTCTTTTATCATGCTGTTCTGTAAGTATGTAATTTAGAAGAGTTGTTTTCCCAGCTCCTAGAACACAGATCATATTTCCATTAAAATGTTTTTAAAAAGCGCACATTTTCAAATAAAAGGCAAATACTGTTGTGCAACCTCAGACAAATCTCTCCTCTCCTGAAATACGAATTTTCGTGATTGTAGCCTGCATTCTATTATAATACTGTAAAAATTAATTTGTAAAGATATTTGACCTCATGCAACTATCAGGATATTATATATCAGCCTTAAGAGGCCAGGTGGTTTCCCATTCACTATCAGGGCTTGACAGACTTACAAGTCCTCTATCAGCTGGGGAGCCTTTTCTGACAAAATCCATTTTTTATGTTTCAGTTAACAAAAGGTGCACTTATTCTTCCCTCTACCACCGCCTTTTCCAACCAGCACTTTTGTCATCGGAAAGCGATGATGTGCTACTAACTACCATTATGAGACGTTGTTAACCAAGGTGTTCGCACCTTCTGTGTAATAACACGTTACTACCAGTTTCACTCTGCATATGCACAAGATCAGAAGTAGGGGAATTTGGTAAAGCAACCTTCCTTCCCTGCCCTCGGGTCGCCCTGAGTATGATGTAATGGAAAGTTACAACTTTTAGAACAGTGTTGGTGATCCTAAATTTAACCTTATCCTTACCATACACATCTGTATTTGAACCTCTCAAAATCGTGTTGGTTTGAGTGAGGGAAGCCAAACCTCACATTTCTACGACTGCAATTCAGTTTGAATTTAACTCAGGGAAATACCCAGTTTAAATGCATTGTTAAATATACTGACGTTCAGTGGCAAAACGCGCTTTGTCAAACATAATCAGAACAAAACTGGAGGTGGTACCGCTGTCTGAAACCGCTGTGAAAGCATGGCCGGAGCTGCACTTGGCACAAGCTGCGTAAGGACAGCGCGCTTTCACTACGCGAGCAGCGCCAATATCCGCTTCCGTACAGCACCGGGGCGCGCTCCGCCACCCAGCCGGCGGGCACGGGGGCAGCGGCCGGGCCTGCCAAGCACCCTCGCTTCCGGAGACCCCCCCTGCCCAGCCCCCTCCTCCGGTCTCCCGGCCGCCACGGGCCGCCTGTTCAGCTCCTCCCGGCACCGGGAGGCGAGCTACGCCGCCGGCGGGCACGGACGCGGGGCTGCTTCTCACCCAGATACCCCGTGATGATGGTCACGGGGATCTTCCTGCTGCGACTGGACTCGGTCTCCCCCTCGCCGCCGGCGTCTATCGGGACCAGGTCGGGGCAGTCTTCGTCCTCCATGAGGGCGCGGGCCCTGCAGCTCTGCGCCGCCGGGGTTGAGGGACAGTCACAGGCCGCTGCGGCAGCCGCCTCCGCCCCTCCCCTGAGCCCCTACGGCCTGAGCGCGGACCGCCGCGCACCCGCGCCTTCCCAGCGTTACGCACGTCACGTCATATGGCATGGCACGGCACGGCACGGCACGGCACGGCACGGCACGATATGGCGGCAGCGCCGCCTGGCGCCGGCACACGGTACGCAAGCGGCCCACAGCGTCTGCTCTCTACGCATGAAGTTTGGCTTCATCGGGGTGCCCCGTTGGGCTGTGCAACCGTGCAGCAGCTGGAGAAGCGGTGGGCTGTGAGCCTGTGGTGCCGGCGGCGGCGGCGGCGGCTGGTGCTGCTGGTGCTGCTGGTGCTGCTGGTGCTGGTGCTGCTGGTGCTGCTGGTGCTGGTGCTGCTGCTGCTGCTGGTGCTGCTGCTGGTTGCTGGTGGTGCTGGTGGTGGCGGCGGTGGGGGGCCGGGTCCTTCCGACCGCGCATCCTCTTCAGTCCGGTTTGGGGAAGTTCCCACCCATGGGGAACACTGGGGATGTCTCCGGTGTCGTCGGCAACCCTCGTGCGAGGTGGATGTGCTTGCTTTGATTAATAGTCAAATAAAGTTAAGCTACAAATCGAATGTTAGCTTTCTCTGTTTCCCGTTAGATGCCATGAAGAGGCATGTACGTGTGTTAACACCTATCTGCAGTTAATTTTAACGGTCTTGTGAAATTCCTACCTTTTGTGGAGCTAAGCTTAGCAAATTGGTACTATGTTTTCCATTTCTTCATGTTAAAATGTGTAACTATAATGGTATTGGAGGAGGCATGGAGAAGAGATTCGTACTTACAGTCCTCTAAACCCAGGTGTGGTCCTCTGCACTCAAAATAAGGTCCAGTAACACTGGTTTGAGCACAGGCAGATGAACTGTGTTGGCCTTAGCTTGTTTGTATATTTATTGGATTGTATGTCAGTAAATATACTTAGTAGATATCCTTGGATCATCCTGTACTGGTGTAGGTTAAAACATTCCTTTAATACTAATGATATTCCACTTAAAATAGTTTGCATTTACTTTAGTCATTCTGATTATAACAAGCATATGGAAGTCTGGTCTAAAAATAACTTAGTCCATTAATTCAGTTTGTGCTCGGAGATACAACTCTATTCCACAGAAATACCTGTAGCTGTTGTCCAGACGATAAGTTCAGAAGCAAATGATTAAAATCTTGACTTGTGAGGGAAGAGCATTTTTTTTGTTTGTTTTGGTTGTAGTTAAAATAACTCATGTTGTCCTACACTGTAAATCTGTCATCTCAGTGGCACAAATACAATACTCTGGAGTTTAGCAAGGTGACAGGCTTGGGTATTTTCAGTAAATAAAAGCAGCTGTCAAGAATCATGTGGAATTTCTGTTTCCTTATCTGTGGAAGGCAGTAAGTGTTCTCCATTCATTATAGGCAGTAAGTACGTAGTTTGTTGCTTTGCAGAGTTTTAGGATCAATACGTCTTTTCTTGTGTTCTTGTTTCAACTACTCAGATCATCCCCTTGTATGACACATCCTGTTTTAATTTAAAAACCTGATCAGCCTTTTTTTTAAGTCATGTCTCTTAGAACCGTGACCAATGATATGTTTTTGCTGTCCTGAGTCTGCTCAACTTTACACAGCTCTGTTATTAAAAGATGAAGAAAAAATGTTAAGCTTTTTACTGCAAGAAAATCCCTTACTTGTGGGGTAAAGGAAGAAAAAATGAGAAGGGTGTTGGGAACAGGGTCTTGGAATCACAGAACATGTAAGAAGCTGTAAGTTGTCTTTCAAAAATTAGACGATTTCTAATACTGACATTTCAGTTACATGTCAGTGAGACATCTGATATTGGGGAAGAAAAAGGTAATGAAACCAGTGCCCTGGTTTTTTAAGTTGATCTGCTTTTCACCAGTTCACATGACACTGCTCATTGTTTTTCTTTTGAACAAAATTACCTGAAATAAATACTGTGGTTTATGGATTTCCTTTTGGTTTCTTTAAAGTTTATATTCAAACATTAGAATTCTGCTGTGTTAACTGTCTCTGTGTTTCTACTGCCCCATGTAATAAAGCCTACTTTGTAAAGGTAGATGCAAAACCTGCATATTTTATTGTGGTGGCAGCTAAAATGAGCATAGCATGCCTAGATCCAGGTGGCAGTCTTATTCTGAGGTATTTGAGACCAGACATACAACACCAGAAAGCAGTAAATTGTTGACGTGTACCAGGAAGTCATATTTAATTAGTTATTTAGGTGGCCAAAATTGAAATAAGCTTGTCCATTCCTAAATACTGAAGATCTTGGTGCTAGCAAAGCCATTTGCTTCAGGCCACTTTGGATGAAGGACAAAAGTGTTTAAGTTTCTGAGAAGAAGCGGGGAAGAAGAGTTTTAAGAGCACTGAAAACAAAGAAGTTGCACTGAAGGGCCTTGAAGGTTAGTGATTCCTGATTCAGTAGCAAAGGGAGCATGATCTGGTTGAAACAACAGGAGAAGAAAATCGTTTTAATGTTACGAGTAGTATAACAGTCTTAAAGCATCATGGCTGCCAGAGAAGTAGCCATGTTGCTTTCCTGCTGTACCTGTTACTGTATGTACAATGTAGCTCAGCATCACAGAGTAAGGAGTTGCTGCAAACTGACACAATGATGCCAGAAGTTTTGAATGGTATTTGACATGAGAAACAACATGGAAACAGACGTTCAGTTTCATGATCAGCTCTGTAGCTATTCAGCTGGCATGTGTATATCTCAGAATACAAACTGATAAGCAGAGGCATAACTTTAGTGTGGTCTGCATACTCCCCTAGGTACAGTTACTCCTTTCTTGCCTCTTACCTGTGTTTGACTATATTAAACTGTCTCTATTTTCCTCTCTTGGATTGACAGCTCCTTCTGACAACTGGGCTTTATTTTTCTCTGAAGGATGCAGATTCTTCACATGTCACATAAGAGAAGGAAGATCTTGCTTCAACCAGTGCATCTGCTTTTTAACACTGCTGCTTGCTATGACTTATGTGCTCAATATGCTCTTATGATGTGAAATTTGGTGAACCTGAGTATAGCAGAATAAAGGAGAGGCTTAAAGTCAGGATATAAACATCAACAGCCATCATCCAGCAAGTTGCCTAGTTGTATGTAATATCATGACAGTAAGGGGGGGAAAAATCAGTGTTCTCTCTGCTTAAGTTCTGATTACTGTGAAGGTGAGCAAAGAAACATTTCTCTTTGAGAAATTGTCTGGGGATGATCTGACCAGTAACATCTTTGTTTCTCCAGAATAATTTGCACAGACAAACAGGAAAAGAAGTTATGCTTTCACATAGCATAGCTTCCCCCCCCCCCCCTTTAGTCAACTGTTACAGCAAAAAGCAGAGGCTGCAAAGTGATCTTAAGTTCCTCTTCTCCTGTTTCACCAACGCAGAAATGAAACTTAAACCTAGGAGTGACTTTTTAAATTTTTTTTTTTTTTGTGAGGAAGGTTCAGTATTTTGTTGCCATATTTAATATATCAGAAGGAGGAATGGAAAATTACACTTAATTTTCATGAGACTTAGCCTTTTAAATCTTATGTAACATTTTTTGTTTAAAACAGTCTTGAATAAATCACTTGGATTTTATTGGATACAGCCAAGATCTATGTCAGCGAGAGTACTGGACTTGGTGGCATGTCTACTTCCTTTAAGGAAAGAGTATCTAGTTGCACTGGTTTCATGGTACTCCTGTAGCCAGCGATGTTGTAGGAAGGTGGAATATGAGCAAACATTAACAGGCATTGTATGTTTGCTGGCTTGTACTGAGATCATCACAGTCCTTTGTTGGTGGGAACCTCCACGTATTATGATGATGTAATCAGATAACAGTTATATACTGCTGGTGTGTTTTGCCAAGGAGGCAAATTTACTACTATAAGAGATACTGAGAAAACTCCTGTGAACTTACCTCAGTTGCTGGTCAAGCATGAGGTACATCCTCTACAAAGAAGCAGGTGACACCTAAAGCTTTGGCAAGGCTTTGTTGTCCACGACTATCCTGGGGTACAAAGTCGTGTTTAATGATGGGCATGATGCTGTAATATTCTGTCATGCAATAGCATTCTTTGCAGGGATACCACTGCCAGTAAAGAAGTGATTTGGAATATATTGGGAACGTGTGTCTTAACAGAAGAAAAATCCCATGGTAAATGGTATGTAGACATGCTGATTATTGTCTCCTCCAGCATTTCACTAATCCCTGCTTGTAAACGCCTTTAAAACCATACACAGCAGTAGCTGTTCTGCCAATGTGTTCATACCCAGCCTGTGCTGTCCCTAGCACAGCTCAGCAGCTCCTCAGCCTGCCCAGTCACAGCAATCAAAGATGGACCCACCACTTACGTGGCAGGAGGAAGACAGAAGCATGGTGAGAATATTTGAAGCCCAAGAGGAATTAGAGGGAAGTGCAGCTTTATGACTGATTCTAGGGCTGAAGTTAACAACAATTGGGACCACTGTTTGGGATGTGTTTTTGTGTGCAACAGGAGGATGGAGAGGAGGAAATGGTGAATATAAATGTTCTTTCTGCTGTACTGTATACAAGACCCACCAACAGCTGCTGCCATCCAAGCAACTAGGTTTGGAAAACCTTGGTCTGCTCTGAATTACATTGTTTCTTCACTTCTGATTTTGTGCTGCCTTCACTGACACCTGGTTTGGTATCATTGTTTTAAATCTTGTGACTGGAAAGATCTTGTTCTAAGGACATGATTAGATTTCATGACCTTGTATATAATGGGTTTGTTTGTTGCAGGAATTCAAACACTAGTATTTAGCAACAAGCTAGAGCAGTATATCTTGTCTGGTAGTACTCCAGTGAGTTAAAACCATGTAAACTCTCTTGTGGGTTTTTTTCTTAATTTCCCCCCAAAAAAAAAAAAGGGCAGTAGAGCTGCTGACACAATAGATGAAAAGGAATATTTGATGATTTTTTTTTTTCTGTTCATGTGCTGAAGTAGACTGCTGATAATTCAGTTCACCAAAAAAGACGAAAACTTAAAATGATCTGTTTGGTCTGGACCTAATGAACATACTAGCAGTTTTGGAAACCTTACTTTTGTGTGTCTCCTCAGGCATTTTCTTTCCTGCATGTGACAGAATATTTTTTGAGTTATTCCTTTGTCCATGCTTGTATGGACAAAGAATGTATAAAGAATGTATGAAGCTATGAAATAAATAATTGTGTCATTGATAAATGGGTATGTGTGTGTAAGTTGGGATTTACGTTGCTGATAGCTTGATTTGTGTGGCCAGGTTTGGCAATCAAGGAAGGTCCTACTTGATGCCACATGAGCTGTTAAGATGAAGCCTGGACTCTTTTTATAGCTTCAGTGAAAAATGAGGTACTGAACAGTTCTTCATCTCTCAAACAAACCAACACCCCAAACCCAAGTAACCAGAGACTTCAGCAAAGGAAGAATGTCCGGTTCCTTTCATTAGACCTGCGATGAACAGAAAGACATGTGTGAAACCTGTCTAACACCCAAACCATATTCTTACTGTACAGGATGGTTAATGGAGCTTCCTGCTTTTTTTTTTTTTTTTTTTTAATAGCTTACGCTTCTCCTCCATAGCTTGTAAGTTGCTACGAACAGAGGCACAGCATTTCATGGAAGCTTTTGAAATCAAATAACAAAAGGGATGGTTATGGTTCTCAAAAACAGTATTCTGAGAAACAGAAGAGAGCAGACTTCCTGCCATGGATGAGCATCTCTTCCATTGACAGGTTATCTACAATGCAAGTTAAGCTACCAGAAAGCAATTCCATGTGGCAGTACCTACTGTACTAGTGGAGAACTGCAGAGCATTTTTTCCCTCCCATTTCCTTTCTTTCATACAGGAGATAGAATGAAATGGAACTAAGAGACAAGAATGAAAACAGGACAAGCTAAACTGGGTTGCTTCTGCTACCCCATAATTCACCTGCAGAAGCTGTATTTGGCTTCTGTCTCTTCCCCTTTCACATGAAGTCTGAGCTCTGCTTAACTGCAGAAGCAGGGAAATCCATACCAAGGCTGAGAGAGACCTACCAGCCAGGAAGCATCACTTTGTAACACAAACCACTGAACCCTTAATGAAAAAGGCCTTTTTAAAAGGTTGAGCTGTAAGTGCAGGTGTGGACAACTGCAGTTGGGCCTGCTTAGTGCTAATCTGAGCTGGTATCTGGTGTTGGTACGTGTGAGTGTTCCTTACGCATTCCAAATGGTTTTGGGGTAAGAGAAACCTGTATCCTGGATGCACGTGTGTATTGGCAAAATATCACCCAAGGTGAGGAGCTGGCATTTATTTATGCCTGACACCTTGTTGCCTCTACCTGCCCGAACAACTCCACCTGTATGCCAGAGGGCTGAAGAAAGGACCCGGGCTATTTCCTCCGCCTGCAGCGCAGTGAGTGCCGGTCTCCCCTGGCCTGGCCCGGCCCTGCCCTGCCCTGCCCGGGGGCTGCGCCTGCCCCGAAGGGGAAGACCGGACTGGATCGGTGCTGCCCAAGGGCGGTGAGGGGCCGGTTTGGGGCCCAGTCGCGCCCACTGCTTTCCCGGCTGGCTCTCCAGAGCTGCCCTCGGCCCGGGCGGGAGTGGTGGAGGGTGTGACAGCTGCAGCGCGCTTTCCAAAAGGAAAAGGGTTGGGGCGGTGTGCAAGGATTCCCGTCGCTGTGCACGTTCACAGGTACAAGGCTCTTTCCGTCCTCCTTCCTCGCTGCGCTTGCTGAAATGCTTGCCTTACCTGCTGCTTCCCTTCAAAATACCTACCGGCGGTTCGGGGTCGCCTGTGTTAAGCTGGGGGGGAAAGTTTCTGCCCTGTGCCCTGGCGCTCCGTGGCGGGCAGCCTGCAGGGGCCACCGGGGCAAGGCGCGGGTACCAGGGCCCGGCGGGGCAGGCAGTGGCAGGGCTGAGACGCCAGCTGTGCAGATCCCTCCTCCCACTCCGACCGATTTCGGTGAGGAAGGTGAAATGCGGAAGCTGTCAACCAGAACTGTCAGCAGACCGTCGGGGGGTTAGCCCGGAGCATGCAGTTAACAAAAATAAACAAGATGAAATAAAACCGCCCTTCGTGCGTACAGCCGGCGTCCGTCCTCGTCGGCAGCCGGCACCCGCGGCTGCTCTCCCGCATGGCGACTTTACCCGCCGCGGACAGGAGGGCGTTCGCCCTTAAAATTAACAGGTAAGGAAGGGTCTTTCCTCCTACCTCGCAACTACCCCTCGCCAGCCTCATCCTGAGACCTGGCCAAGGCAGGGGATCGGGCTGCGGGAGTGTCGACTCCTCTCCGGGACACCTGCTCCCGATAGCCGGGTGGACGGGCACCCAGGAGCGGGCACAACGGCTCCGCCCGGCGGCTCCTGGCGCCGCAAGCGGCGACCCTCGAGGCGTCCCGCCGGTCTGCAACCCTCAGCAGAGGTGCCTCTCCAGGATGCGCTTCTGCAGTACAGTTTACGCTCACGAAGAGTACATAGACGAGGCCAGCTCTGGGTTCACGTCCTCTGGAAGGGAGGAAAGGTCCAGTCTCACCCCGGCAGTTGTTTTCTGTGTCTGCTCTCTCCGAGCAACCCCCGGGGTGGCTGGAGGCGAGCGGAGGGCTGGGGCTCCTGCTCCACACGAACGGTAAAAACGAATTAGGCTCCTAGGAAATGAGTAGTTTATGTCGCGCATCGATACTGCAGTGACATACATGCCTGGGTTGGTTCCCCCTCCCCCCCCCCCCCTTCACCTATGAACAGGAAATACCCTCCTGATGGTAGAAAATAAATTTACCTCTCCCCTTCCCTCTCAAAACCAGATAAATTCGAATTCAGCAGTTGGAACACCGTATTCCCGCTATTGAGCTTGCTGTTTGATAGGCTTTGGTGCTTTTCCCAGGGAAGTGCTGACTCTCAGCCGGTCTGTGTTCTGTGGTTGCTGGCAGTAAAAAAAACAAGACAATTCTTTTCATATTGTTAGATTAAAGGAAAACACAGCCCTCCTTTTCAAGTGTCTTGTCGTCTGAGACAAAAACTGTGTTTCCAGGGTGTTGCTGTACGTACAAGGTAACTGAGTTTGCTGACACATAGAAGAACAAATAGCATAATGGTAATTTAACATGAGGATAAGTCTCTGTGCCAGAGAGAAAAGTATGCAGAGAAACTCCACCTCCTCAGCAATTTATTGGAAGACATGGGGTTTGCAGTTCCAGAGGATAAAATTAGCTCTGCTCTGATGTGCCTTTCCCATGGCAGAATGCACATCGATGTACCTTTCTGTGTCCTTTGGGAATTAATTACAAATATATGGTAGCATATTCACTAGAGTAAAACATCATATTGAGAAGCCACCAGATGAGCAGTTCACTACAGGATCCTGCCACAACTCCTGGTCATTTGGACACTTGCTTGAATAAAGAGCATAACTGGCTGTTATTTACAGGGTTGGGTTATTTTCTTTCTTCCTATTTTTAGGGTTAGTCTTTTGGCAGCTTTTCCCAGCTGTGGTGATGGTCACTGTTCATCTGCATGACTAGAGCCTTACAAAGTAGTGGAATCATAACAATTAATCTGGCTTCCTTTCAGAAGGGCTTACAAAAGTTTTTCTAGTAAGAAGATCTGAAATTAAACAAAGTTAGAATTTTTTAGATTTCTTTTGACTCGATAGTGAAATTCTCAGTACCTCTTGTACTAAATAAAATGTTCAAATATGTTATTCATCATGTTCTGAATACGATTTCAGTTTAACAATCTGCATATTTATTTTGCAAGTAAAAATACTATCTTCTGCACAGTACCGTAGGAATTACGTATATTCGCAAAGAGAACATTATGTTGCCCTTTCTTCAAAAGGAGCAGGTCATGTTTACATGACTTAGTTGCAGTTTGTTCTACTGACAGTAGAGTGATATATCTTCATGAGCAAAGTTTTTAATGTGGTGGTTTGGGAGGTTTTTTGGAAGTAATTTTCAAAATAAAGTAGTAGGTCAGTGTGTTAACTTTCTTGCTTATGCACAAAAGGCTTATTTACAGCTATAAAATTTTGCTCCTCTTTTTTCAGAGTTCCTGAGTTTACTTATTAAAAATTCAGC
Source organism: Neopsephotus bourkii (assembly GCF_033783945.1). Lineage (NCBI taxonomy): Eukaryota > Metazoa > Chordata > Aves > Psittaciformes > Psittacidae > Neopsephotus > Neopsephotus bourkii. The sequence goes on from NW_026900732.1 coordinate 171,500, forward strand.
TTTTTAGGGAAAGTACGATGTTCCTGGCAAGGCATTTACAGGAGTTATTACTGTATATTGCTACTACTCCTGTATAATTACTCTCCATTCACTACAGATTTGCATGCAAGCTCTTCTATTCCTCACTCTTTCTCTCACCACTGACTTGGCAAAGCTGTATACTGATTTTATGAGGACCACCAGAGCATTAGGCTCTGTATTGTTTCATCAGTACAACAGCATCAGCTGCCTCCCTGCAAGCTATGTAAGGTGTACCCTGGTGTATCTGGTGAAGCATGAACTATGCTGAAGACTGTTCTGTAGAAAAATAGCAGTGATATCATCCAAATGTTGTGTAAGTGGTCTCACCATGATTTGAAGTTAGTGTGAGTTATTGATCATGAGCACTGGAGCTGCAGGTGCTTCTGGAACAGCTGTTACATGACAAACATCACATCTGTTTAAAACAATGTCAAACTTTAAAATCAGGTCTTCAACTGCCTTCAAACTTGTAAGCTGCATACGCAACCTGCCCACATAACCATGTCTTCCTATCACTTTACTCTTCCTTCCACCCATCTGGTGTCTGTTGCCCCAACCTGTTGCTTCCTGCCTTTTGTAATCCTGCAGAGACTTGCATACATGTTTTTAATGCATGTATGAGAGTAGTTCCTTCTGTTTTAACGGGATAACTTCTATGTGCAACAATGTTCATCTCATATCTAGGAGTGAAGGAGCCCCCATGTTAGTTTAGTGTCCCTCATGCTAGGCAGCATTCCTATCACTATCACCCAGAGATAAGTTGCTGAAAATTTTGCAGGAACTCAAAGAACATCCTCTTCAAATAACATTTTTTTTTATTATTATGTGATAAATTAAATTCCAGTCCAACTTTATATGTTCTTCAAAATGGATCCTAAAGTATCACTTGAAAGTAAGTAACTTAAAAGTTGTAACTGTCTTTCCAAATCACTTCCTGCACTGAACACGGGAAGGGGAAGAAAACCCCCACTAATGTGCAGCAGTAAGAGACCTTTATGGTTCTCTTCAAGATGGTTAGGTGGCTGTGGTGTTTGGAAGCCAGAATGGGACATGAAAAAGCAAATCATCCTTGTTGAGTTGAGTCTGAGATAGCGTGTAAATGTACTTTCCAGTCATAGTATTTATACCCAGAAACCAAGGAAGCTGAAAAAAATAATTTTGTAAACTGATGAAAAAAAACCCAGCTCATCGTTGCTGAAAATGTGGGCTCTAACATGCACCAGCTGAGCGGTGTATGTCTGCGAGACTACAAAAGCTGAATTTTAATCAGTTTGCCTCAGCAGCGTGTTAGGATAAACACAGCGTTATGGAAGAGATTTTCTACTTTTATTGCTTTTATTCGGGTAGTGTTGTTTACTATTTTATCTTACACATTGATCTTGCAGTAGTAGTTACTTGTTTTGACTTCAGATGAAGGAAGCTGGGCTTTAGGTACCCACCTGCAACTCTGGCCACCAGTGCTATACATCCAAAACATTTCAACACATACACTGCAAACCAGAAAACTATCAAGAGCAGCAATGCAGCTCTCTAACAGATCAGTTAGCTTTCAGTCATGTGACTCATGCAATTAAAAACCCTCCCAGTAGACATACTCCTCAGATATCTCTACAGACAACCAATGTTTGTACTTTACAAGTGTTATGAAACAGATTTTTAGTTTACTTCTATCATTGCATTTCCTTGTCCCTGAAACTGTCCAGTTGCCAAATAAAATTTTCTTTTCCTGTTCTACTTTTAAGATGTGTACTTAAGGATGAGTTCATGTGTATAGATTCTTATTTAAAAAAAAAAAAAAAACAACTGACATTATCAATATTAAAGCAAACAATTAGCTTTAAATTAAAGCTAAGATTTAATTTCAAAGCAATGATTTCAAATTTTTAAAAGCCTAAGGTAAAAGTCAAACCCCTACCTAATTCTCAAATTGTACCATCAATTCTACTTTACATCAATGATAACAATTAATTTAAATTATTTCTGCCTGAAATAAAGAGGTCAGCTTAGGTTTTACATTTTATAAAGTCTCAGTTCTGAAGGTTCACGAGAAATTACCCTAAATGGCAAAGGCTGTTGCAGAGGGGTCAGGTACAGTGCAAAAGGGTTTCAGTGGCAGAACAGGCTACTTCCTATGTACCCTGATAGCAGATTTCTGTTCAGTGTTTATAGAGCTGAGGTCAGCATTTTTTGATTGAATTTTAATAAAACCCTTGGTATATGGATATAATAAAATGGTAATTACTTTTAAAAGCATTGTCCAGACTCATATATAGGCCAAGCTATTTCTTTTAATTAGTTTTTCTTTTTAAACTTAAAATTTATTAAATCAGCAGCAGGGAGAAGCTCAGTCCTTTGCATGTACAACGTATGTAGTAAGTATAAAGATCTAGTGCATTTTTAAACAGATGTGGTAAATTTTCATAGTCAGTTTCTTACATAAAATCATTAAATATTTAGGGTTGGAAAAGACCTTAAGATCATCTAGTTCCACCACCCCTGCCATGAGAAGGGATACATAAAGTAATACACTATAAAAACCTAAATAAAATTACCTGTCTTCTAATAGCAAAGACATTTTCCATGTTTTTGCTGCATACATAAAAAGCACATTCATACTTTATCAACTTCTAAAAGCTGCTTCTTATCAAGTATGACATTGAGCCACAGCCTTATAATATGTGATGTCAGGACAGTGGTAGTATTAAAAATCCTGTGCTTGTTTTTACTGAGTCAACCTAATTCAAGAGAGAGAGGAGAGCACACTTGATGAAGGAGTTGAATCCTGCTTTACTCTAATGAGTTGCACCCAGGGAATCTGTCTAAGTGGGGATAATTCAAGTTAATTTTTGCAGATTTATATTCAAGACAGTTTTTTTCAAGCAATCAAACAATAAGCCATTTCAATTAATCTAAAATCCATACCCTATGGATTTTATGCACAGTGCAGTATGGCTTTTAAAAAAGGTTAAAAATTTCCAGTTTGACACTGCTGTGGGAAAAGACTACTTGCATACTATATTTGTAAAATAGTAGTGGGTTTGTGTTCGCTACAGAAAATATTAAACACTAATCACAGGTTAAAGATAAAAAAGTAGGATGTATGTTTCATATGTTACGTATAACAGTATGCTAGAAACAGTTTATAGTAAATGGCCAGTTTCCTTAAGTCTTTCGTAAAATAAATGAGAAGCTGATTTTTTTAAACCCTTTGAAGAAAATTACTTGGAGTTGCATGTGCAGGGATGTCCTGGGTTCAGCAGTAGCAGTCATTTTTTCTCCTTCTTAATAGCTGGTGCAGCACTGTGTTTTTTACTTTCGGCCTGGGAACAGTGCTGATAACACCAACGTTTTTAGTTACTGCTCAAATGTTTAGTCTGACCAAGGACTTTGTGAGCCTCATGCTCTGCCAGGGTTGAGGGAAAGCCGGGAGGGAGCAGAGACAGGACACCTGACCCAAACTGACCAAAGAGGTATTCCATACCACAGCACGTCATGCCCTGAGAGTTACCCGAAAGGGCTAGTTCACTGTGGGGTTGAACTAGGTATCGGTCAGTGCTTGATCAGGCTGGGTGTTATCGGTCGGTGGGTGCTGAGGTGTTGTATTCTCTTCCCTTGTTATTTCCCTTATCATTATTATTATTGGTGGTAGCAGTAGTGACTTGTGTTATACCTTAGTTACTAAATTGTTCTTATCTCAGCCCATGGGAGTTGCATTCTTTTGATTCTCCTCCCCATCCCTCTGGGAGCAGGGGGAGGGCAAGAAGTGGGGGTGTGAGAGAGAGACTGCACGGCTGGCTTGCCAACTGTGTTTAAACCACAACAAGGGATTATAAAGACCAGGTTTGCATCTTAAAACCATAGAAAGGCTTGAGTTGGAAATCACCTTCAACAGTCACATAGTCAAACCCCCCTGCCATGGGCAGGGATATCTTCCACTAGACCAGGTTGCTCAAAGCCCCATCCAGACTGGCCTTGAATACTGCCAGGGGTGGGGCAGCCACAGCTTCTCATCACCCAGTTCCAGTGCCTCATCACCCTCATCATAAATAATATTTTCCTTATATCTAGTCTCAGTCTATCCTCTTCTAGTTTAAAACCATTGTTCCTTGTCCTATCACTATAGGCTAAAAAAGTCTCTCTCCATCTTTCATCATTGAAAGGTTACTAGAAGTCTCCCATGGGCCTTCTCTTCCCAGGTTGAACAATCCCAGCTCTTTCAGCCTTTCTCCATAGAGGAGGTGTTCCAGCCCTCTGATCATTTTTGTGGCTCTCCTCTGCACCTTCCCTAACAGATCCATATCTGTCTTGTATCTAGGGGCTACAGAGCTGAGCGCAGTCCTCCAGGTGAGGTATCGCAGAGCAGAACAGAGGGTTAATGACCTCCCTCAATCTGCTGATCATGCTTCATTTTCTGCAACCCAGGATCCAGTTGGCTTTCTGGGCTGCAAACACACATTGCTGGCTCACATCTGATTTTTCTCCCACCAATATCCCCAAGTCCTTCTTCTCAGGGCTGCTCTCAAAGCATTCATCACCAAGCCTGTACTGATCTTGGGAGTTGCCCTGACCCAGGTGCACGACCTTGTACTTGGCCTGGTTGAACTTCACATGGGCCCACCTCTTCAGCCTGTCACAGTCCCTCTGGCATCCCTTCCCTATAGCGTGTCAAGTGCAGTACTCAGCTTGATGTTGTCTGCAAACTAGCTGAAGGGTTCACTCAGTCCCACTATCTATGTCATTAATGAAGATATTAAATTGTATTGGTCTTTTTACTAACCCTTGAGGAAAACCACTTGTTACTGGTTTCCTTTTGGACATTGAGCTGTTTACTATAACTGCTTAGATGCATCCATTCAGTTAGTTCCTTTCCAACTAACAGTCCACGCATCAAATCCATGTTTCTCCAATTTAGGTGTAAGAAAGTTGTGGGGGACCATACAGAAGTCCAAGCAGATGATATCATGCTCTTCCCTTGTCTACTGATGCAGTCACTCCATTGTAGAAGGCCACCAGATTAGTCAGGCACGATTTGTCCTAGGTGAAGCCACACTGGCTGGCTTTAATCACCTCCCTATATTCCATTTGCTCAACATAACTTCCAGGAGAATCTGTTCCATGGTCTTACTGGGCACTGAGGTAAAGCTGCCTAGTCTTGTTCCTTCATACTTGTTTTGTTTGAGAGCCTTTTCATTTACCTTCAGGAAATACTGGAATGGTTGTCTTTCAGGAATATCTTTACACTTTTTTTTACCCTAATTAAATTTTGTATTCATTTTTTTTCTAGTTTTTCAACTGGGTCCAACATGTGGCTTTTTTTCCTGATTGCCAAAGTGTGTGCCTTCCTTTTCCATTTTACAGGGGTAGATTACAAACTGACCAAAGTATCTGCTCACTTCTTTCCCAGAATCACAGAATGGCTGAGGTTGGAGAGAATCTCTGGAGGTCATCTTGTCCAACCCCCCTGCTCAAGCAGGGCCACTTAGAGCTAGCTTCCTAGGACCATGTCCTGGCTGTTGAAGATTTCCAAGGAGGTAGACTCAACAACCTCTCTGGGCAATTTGTGCCAGGGATCAGTAACCCTCATAGTAAAAAAAGCATTTCAGTGGTAACCTCCTCTGTTTCAGGTTGTGCCCATTGCTTCTGTTCCTGACACTGTCCACCACTGCAAAGAGCTTGGCTCCATCTTTTTTGTGCTCTCCCATCAGATATTTGTACACACGGAGGAGGTCACCCCTGAGCCTTCCTTTCTCCACCCCTGAGCCTTCCTTTCTCCAGCTGTCTCAGCCTTTCCTCACTGGAGTGATGCTCCAGTCTCTTCAGCAACTTTGTTACCTTTGATTGGTCTCTCTCCAATATGTCTATGCCCGTCTTGTATTGGCGGGCCCAGGCTTGTGCACAGAACCCGGGCATGTCTGTGCCTGGCAAAATCTTGGAGCAGATTCCTCTGGAAGGCATGCTAAGGTACATGAAAAACAACAAGGTGCTTGGTGGCAGCCAGCATGGCTTCACTAAGGGGAAAACCTGCCTGACCAGTTTGGTGGCTTTCTGTGATGGGGCTACAGAACTGATGAACAGGGGTAGAGCAGCTGATGTCATCTACCTGGACTTGTGCAAAGCATTCGACACTGTCCCACACGACATCCTTGTCTCTAAACTGCAGAGACATCAATTTGATGGATGGACCACTCGGTGCATAAAGAACTGGCTGGATGGCCGCACACAGAGTTGTGGTCAATGGCGCAATGTCCAGCTGGAGACCAGCAACAAGTGGTGTCCCTCAGGGATCGGTGTTGGGACCGGTCTTGTTTAACATCTTTGTCGCTGACATGGACAGTGGGATTGAGTGTGCCCTCAGCAAGTTTGACAATGACACCAAGCTGTGTGGTTTGGTTGATAGGCTGGAAGGAAGGAATGCCATCCAGAGGGACTTTGACATGCTTGTGAAGTGGGCTGATGCCAACCTTATGGAGTTTAATCATGCCAAGTGCAAGGTCCTACACCTGGGTCAGAGCAATCCCAGTCACAGCTTTAGGCTGGGCAGAGAAGAGATTCAGAGCAGCCCTGAGAAGAAGGACTTGGGGGTGTTGGTCCATGAGAAAATGAACAGGAGCCAGCTTCAAGTTGTGCTCGCATCCCAGAAAGCCAACCGTATCCTGGGCTGCATCAAATGGAGCGTGACCAGCAGGTCGAAGGAGGTGATCCTGTCCCTCTACTCTGCTCTCGTGAGACCTCACTTGGAGTATTGTGTGCAGTTCTGGTGTCCTCAACATAAAAAGGACATGGAACTGTTGGAACAAGTCCAGAGGAAGGCCACGAGGATGATCAGGGGACTGGAACACCTCCCATATGAAGATAGGCTGAGAAAGTTGGGGCTGTTCAGCCTGGAGAAGAGGAGGCTGCGTGGAGACCTCATAGCAGCCTTCCAGTATCTGAAGGGGACCTCTAAGGATGCTGAGGGGGGACTCTTCATTAGGGACTGTAGTGATAGGACAAGGGGTAATGGGTTAAAACTTAAACAGGGGAAGTTTATATTGGATGTAAGGAAGAAGTTCTTTACTGTGAGGATGGTGAGGCACTGGAATGGGTTGCCCAAGGAAGTTGTGAATGCTCCATCCCTGGTGGTGTTCAAGGCCAGGTTGGACAGAGCCTTGAGTGACATGGTTTAGTGTGACGTGTCCCTGCCCATAGGAGGAGTTTGGAACTAGATGATCTTAAGGTCCTTTCCAACCCTAACTATTGTGTGATTCTATGATTCTATGTCTCACCAGCACTGAGCAGAGGAGAAGGAAGCTCTTCAACCTGCTGGCAATACTCTCCCTAGTGCACCCCAGAATAACAGTAGCCTTTGCTGCCAGGGCATATTGCTGTCTCATGTGCAACTTGGTTGAAGTCATAGTGTCATAGAACTAAAATAGTCATGGTCCTCTAGTTCTTTTGGGTCCTTTTCTGCAAAGCTTTTTCAGCTGCATGGCCATGAGTGTATTCATTGGTGCATGAGGATGTTCCAGGTGCAGGGCTTTGCACTTTTCCTAGATGAACTTCACAAGACTCCTGTCAGCCCATTTCTATAGCCAGTTGAGGTCACTCTGGAGGGCAGCATGACACTCTGGTGCATCATCCACTCCTCACAGGTCTGTGTCATTAGCAATCTTAATGAGGGTGCACTGTGCCCCATCGTCCAGATCATAGAAACATAGAATCATAGAATACTTAGGGTTGGAAAGGACCTTAAGATCATCAAGTTCTACCCCCCCTGCCATGGACAGGGACACCTCACACTAAACCGTATCATTAAATGAAGATCATTAATGAAGATGGTTTTGGTGGGCTTGGCAGTAATCAGGTAGTGGTTGGACTTGATGATCTTAAGGGTCTTTTCTATAATTTTAGTCCAATTCATTGTCTGCTCACCCAGCTCGTACTTCACCAGCTTTAGACATGGTTCCTTTAGACGTATGAAGAGCCCAATCTCCTGTGTTACTTCATCCCAGAAAAAAAATCACTCCTGTGTTCCTGACTTGCTGTAAGCTAATTTCTCCAAGCTTTTTATGGCATTATTGTCTTTGTGTCTTCTGTATTTGTATTCAGCATAAGGAATAGATTGTACACGGCTCTAAAGCAGGTGCTCAGGAAGAAGACAGGAAGCTCCACTTCTTCATACACTAGTCATAAAGGCTAGTTCACATGGCAGCCTCTGCACATAGATGCTTTACCTTCCATCCACCACTTTGTGGATTCAAGGCAATCTGAGTGAGCAGAAAAGAAAGGGTACTTCTCCACTCCAAGGAAGAGATGTAACTTGCAGGAATAACGATCTTCTAAATCTACCACAAAGTCAAGAATATTAAAGTAGGCTAGGGATGGATGCTATCTATTGTAAATATTGTAAACAGCCCTAAAGATAATAGAGGGAACTACCTAGTGCTTGTGAAGTTATGTTTTCATCTGTCCTAAAGGTAGTTCATTTGCCTTTGCTAGCATTAGTGGTCAGATTAGGGCAAATTTATGTCAGTGCAGAGTTTCCTAACATGTTTTACAACCACACTCGAGCAAACAACAAATTTAAGCAAGTATATGGTTTGACAGGTCACTATATATAACTCAAACCAATATCAGCTGATTTGTATCTCACATTCTGATCTGATGATTGTTGCATTTAAACTCAACTGTATCATACCCTGTCTGCACCCACACAGTCTGTTTAATTCACTAGGAGTGAGTTGTGCTGTAGATCATATGAGCTAGAATGTAGCTGGAGGCCATAAAAGAGACAACTGTGCGAAAGGAGGAACACTTCTGTAATGTCTGATGTAGGCTCAGCTTAAATTGCAAGCTGTCATGTTTTATATAAGCACAAAACTAATAAAAAGAAATGCAAATAATGCACAAATCCATGTCTGTCTGTTCAAAACTCTGTGCGTGTCCTTAAGATGTTTCTAATTCTGATGGGAAACTGTAAACATTGTTTCCTCCTCTAGCAGTGGAAGAAAGCAGTATCATGTATCAAGATTATGCTATAGGGCATTAATTTGTAATGCTAATATAGATTCCTGTACATAGATGTTCATTTTTCAAATATGAGCTTATTCAGTTTTTACTAGAGGTGACATCCTATTGTCCATCACAAAGACTAAAAGCACAGACCTTTCCTCTGTACACTGGGCAAAAGATTACAACATTTCCTGCCTCAAATACATCTAACTTTTACAGGAAAGAAAGAGTAAGAAAATACCCTCTTAACTACTTTTCAGAGGATGTTAATGCATTCGGTTATTCCCAGTGATTTACTTTTGGTTTGTGTTATTTACCCCACACTTTATGTCTGCCTGCTATACAATCAAGGTAATAGTAGTCACTTAAGTAGGTGGTTGATGACAAGCACAGGCCCATCCAGCCAAATCTCTATGAAAAATTACAACTGCAGAAAAGATAGCCTCCATAATACAGGTGTACTTCTGATCAGCAAGAAGGCAGCTGTAGAAACAAAGCATTTAGAGAACAGTTGGTTGTGCAAGCAGAATACTGTTGTTACTGTTGAGACAGATGGTATTGACTGCTGTTGTTAGCATGAAGCTAATCTTTTCATCTGTGTACTCAAGTTGTGTTTGAAATACAGACATCTATTTTTTATTACAGTTGTTGAAGACTGGTTTTATACATTATTTGCATATCTGTTCAATTGCTTGAATCAGACATAGTAACTCGTGCTACATAATTAATGTACTGAAGCTTTTGCTTTGTGTCTGGAAGGTGGCTGGTGAGCAGGAACTGGAACTTTAGGCTCTGAGCAGAAAAACTGCATTTTAAAATTCTTCTTCAAGATCTTATGTCCCTTGTAGACTTCACATGTCTATATGCATTGTGAAGTCTCAGCTGAAGTTTATGATGAGTGTATTTTTTTATAGTGCAGGAAATCCAAAGTTTACCCAAGAAAAACATAGCTGGAAATGAAAAATATATGTCCATCAGGTCCCACATATGAACATTCCTTTTTTACTTTTCCAAAGAGTGTTCATATTCAGACATGAAGTGCAAACCAGCAAGGAGGAAATATTTAATGTTGTATTTTATGCTCTCTACTGCTTTTAGGTTTTATGGTCATTAAAATTTACAGCTCATGAGCAGAGTTCAGTGTAGTTCTCCTTTTATTTTATTCTGAGTTCCTTTTTTTTTATTTGATTTGATTTGAAAACCACTCACTGGACTATAGTGTCATCTGTAGCAGGAGGAGAAAGGATAGCCTGTGAAAAGTGCTTACCTCATGACATACTCACACTAAATGCTTGCCGTCATGAATGCAGTTACAGAAAAATAGATCTAGGCCTAGATCAGGTTTTGGGCCAAGTTCAGATAGAAAGTCCACAATATTTTTCCTCAAGATCTTTGTAGAATACATGATGAATCATGCAGTTTCCTGAGCTTCAATAATAATGACCTGGAGACTTTTTATAAAGGAGTCAGCACACCTGGACTTCATACTAGTATTTTTCCCTAAAGTCATGAAAAGTAGATTAGGTAAGAGTACATTTTACTGCAGTTGTCACACGATCAAAATTTTGTAATCCTATCTTTGCAGTCATTATAATAACACAACTTCATGTCTAGAACATTGTTAGAGTAACATTTAACCTTTCCCCAAGCTTGAAATATTCCAGGTGAATTGCAAAGTGAAATTTAATTTATAACTTATGATATAAAATGTCTTGCACCATCCAGGTGTGCTTGTGAGAGAATGGAATTTGTACCTGTAGTGATAGCCAGCAGACACAAAAATGTATTCTTTTTTAACAACATAGTGTTAACATATGCCAGATTCTGTGGATATTCTTATTTTTAAAAGTGTGAGTAGAAGATCCAGGTTTCTAGTGTATCTTAGTTACTGCTCTGTCTCCCACCAAAGTCAAATAAAAATTCCGTGTTCTAAAAATGTCAGCTCCTCTTCATGTTCTTAAAATTGGGCCATGTTATTTTCAGGTATATTGCCCTAATAAAAGATACTACATTTTCTAGTTAGATTACAGCTCTAAAGAAAAAATGTTATTCTAAGAAGAAACTGGGGAAAAGAAAAAATTGTTTTCCTCTTACAGAAATGTGACACTGAAGCTCCACAAATCTGTGTTCTTAGGAAATGAGGGATCAAAATATTAACACAAATTATTTGTCCAGTTCTGTGCCACTTTCATTATTTCATTCTTTGGCTTTTGAAATACTCCCAGTGTTAAAGACCCATCTGTGAATATATGGTAAATTTCTTTGAGGTTGTCGGTCATGAAAGAGGCAAAATACACATTGTTTTCCATGTTGATAAAAATGCCAACTGTGACCTTGATAAAAATTAAAAAACCCTCTAGGGGCAAAAATTAAAAAAACCTTAAAATAGTATTGTCTTTCTTATTATTCTTTATGCCTGACTTTTATCTTTTTATATTTATTATTAATGTTTGTTTGGAAGAAAGTAAAAATAAAACACATAAACTATTAAAAATCGGGTTGGGTTTTGCAAAATTATCAGCATTATGGTAGCACTTTCTCAGTGAAGTAATTGTGAAGTTCAGGTAATACATATGAGCTGAAAGACAAATCCTTGCATTTGTTCTGTAATTACCCAGTTGTGAACTGTTAGGATAGTGTAAGTTATTAAAAGCATGATTCACAAGGATAGGATCCCAAGTCTTCAGTTCCTTTACGTGCATGAAAGTATGGTTGAACTTTTCCTCCAATACCAGGACTAGGGAATTAATTTTGATGTGTGCATATGTCTCTTGCTGAGGGAGAAACAGCACAACTGAGCGGCACTGAAAAATCTTCACTGAATGAATGGCATACATGACCTTTGACTCAAATAAAAATGGACTTCTTGGCCATTTTACTTTGTAACAAGCTGCCAGCATAACGAAGTTCACAATTTCCTCTTCTAGACATCTTTCTTTGGTCCTGCACCATCTCCTTTGAGAAGATTGCAATTAAATTTCAATTGTCTCAAATAGGATCTTTATTGCCTTAGCTGATATACAGTCTTAATGTGGTAGACCCCTAAAAATGGGTGTGCCATAGGGTATATCACCTATCCAAGCCATCAAGGAAATAGCAGCCAGTTCAGATCGACCACTGCTGTAAGCACCAATTAACAAAGCAGAGCCTTATGGACTAATTAGAAACTTAGAAGAAAAGCAGGCAGTTCCACTGGTGGCACAAAAGGACTTCTAAGCAAGATTCCCATATTTGCTAGTTAAAGGTCTGGATTGTTGCCGAAAACTTTGTATGTGTCTGTGGGAGTGAAGGAGGGTATTAGGGAGTTGTTAGGTTTTTGTCTTCCAGATTTCTTTGTTGCTTAAGTTATGACTAGAGAAGTTTCATATTAGGTGAAGAAGAAAAAGAAGAAAAGCTAGTTGAGACTTTTCTACATCAGTGTGAGATGAAAGGGATTACTCCTCAGGGTAGCCAAAATGGAATATTTTACCTGTTCAGCAAAAGTTTTCACTATTTTGCTTTATGATTCTGCCATCTGTATACATTTAAATGTGACTGTTTCTCTATCTTCGGCGATAGTTCTTGCAGTCTCTGTTTATTTCAATTTTTTCAGTCTTTCATTGCTGTCTAATTGTGTATGCAGCTCTTGCAGAGGAAAATTCACTGTTCCTCAGAGTCTGCTGGAAGGGATTGCAAGGGTGTTGAGGATTACTCTTCCTGCATCCCCCTAGTAGGTAACTTGTGGTAGTAGGTAACTTTGGATAACTTGATTTACTAGGTATGTGAAGTATGCTTACAAAACCAGATTTTTTCTTACGAAGTTTCTGCCTTTAAAGCTGATCTTTCTCTGTTTTCTTATATTTCTATATTGCTGTTCTGTGTTTAAGTTTTCATATTACCTACATACTAGCAAAATACCCATTGTGCCTGCTTTTAAACTGTGTATTTCAAATAACTATATTGGTGAGCAGAATTTAGAGTGAAACTACAGAGCTTTATGCCTTATGAGCATTTCTATAATTTTAATTATAGAACCCAGCAGTGTTCTGCACAGATCTAATTTATATTAACTTATTTTACTGACATAATTTACTTACGTTAGTAAAATGGCTATTTTACCTTCCCTTCCTGATACCTCATCTAGGCCCAACCAATAACCCAAATCTCCAGGTCCCCTATACTGCAATGAGCTGTGCCCTGAGAAACAACTCAGAATTTGACCAAGTTAAATTTATTTTAAGAGCCTGCAGGTGCTGTCTGTTACTTTAGTTACACTGTTTTAATACATTATGCAAACAGTACATTTTGCCGTGGAGAGTTTGTGAAATACAGACTATGTGTCAACTTTTTGATAGCAATTCAAGAGGATTGCTGGAGGATTGCATCTACCAGTGGGGCAGATATTGGTGCAATAGAATTAAGCAGCACCGGGGGGGTTTGTTTGAGTTTTGATTTTTTTGGCTACCCTCCAGTCCCATCTGGGTGGATCAGTAAGTCTGGTAAGTTATGACTTTTTTGAGATTCATACTGGAGGAGTATGGCATTGGCATTCATGTAGGTCCAAGGAAACACAGAGTGGAACAGTGAATTTCAATTGATGTTATTTTGCTCCAACACGATGGAGCAGGCAAGGATCTAAACAGTTCAAAAAAGCTTTGGGCTGCCGTCATTTCCCATCTTTCCTCAGATTTACACTATCTTGCCACATGCCATGTAAACATTGGCTTACTGTGAATTCAGCAAATACAGCAGTGACTTTTGTGGGCAAAAACTCCCCCAAACTTCACCTTTTCCTTTTCAGCTAGTGTTCCCTGTTTTTCCTAAAAAAAAGAAAAATTGCAAACATGGGAGGTCTGTAGAACTATTAACAATGCTGAGTTCCTTGTGGGTCTCTGAAAAGCTTGGAATTGCCCTGATGCTGTTCTCTAGGTAGTTCGGAGATGTAATTTATGACACTAGTGTGCTATTGTCACTATGGCACCACTAAATGGCCACTTCCAGTGTTTTGCTTTGGTTGCAGAGGGAACGTTTTTCTTAATAGCTTATTACATCTTTCTTGCTTCTCTTTAAGCAGATTATTTCTTCTTCCCCTTATAGACATGAACTGCTCACTGTTTTCATTACAGCTTGCTACCTTTTATACAGTTGATGACAATGCAGTAATCTCTTCTGTAACACATCTGTGTTTTTCAGTCTTTCCTCACAGGTCTTCCTTTCCAGATTTTTAGCATGCTAACTGTTGTCTTTTGAAAATGTAAATTTGATTTACTATGTGGTACTCTTAGCACTGTCTCATTGGCTTAGATAAACAGAAATAACTTCTCTTTTTCCTCACTTATGGTACTTTGTTGTTAAGTGTCCCAATATACTCTCTCAGACTCTTCTGTGGCATGAGTATTTCTATAGACTGTGTATTTCCCTATTTGTATTTCTACGTTTGATTATTTATTTTTTTTCCTAAATGTAGGGGTTTACATTTATTTTTATTGAAAGTAAATGTGCTGATTTCAGGATGTTTCTAAAATGCAAGATCATTTTGAGTGCTAGTCCTGCCTTTCAGTACCCTCACAACTCCTTCCAACTGTAGATTTGATCCACAAATTTTATTACTGTGTTATCTATACCATCATCACTGTTGTAAAATAAAATATGGACTGGAACTAGACTGAGTAAAAATTAACTTGCTTCTCAATGTTTGAAATCATTTCACAATCTTCTGTTGATCTATTGATTATTGTGCCTTTAATATGTTTTTTGACCAGTTCTGAAAGCATCTGTGATGATTCCATCTAGCCACTATCTCTTTACTTTGCTTATACGAATGTCGTGAGGGACACTATGAAGGGCCTTACTCAATCCAGTTAAATTATCGCAGAAGAGTTTTAGCTTGATTTTATGTGACTGTCCATTGACAAATCCATACTGGATGTTCATCCTAATAATTGCCAATAATAAACAAATAATTGACAAACCTTTTGGATAGTAGCTGACTACAGACCAGTTTGTAGCTGCTCACCATACACTTTATCATGAGACTATCAATAAACAGTCATTACTAAGGTGATATACAGTTTGATGTTAAGTGATATGATTTCACAGTCTCTTTGGTCCCATTGCTTCAGCTGGAGACCACAGTTTGGGACCTGATACTCTAGCTACTTGTAAGTTGATTGTTCAGTAAATTGCCCTACTACCTTTCTGGGTGTTAGAGACCAGATGACTGGTAATGACCATGTGAGTCCCCCTTTCTGGAGACACAGTTACCCTTTTTTGCTTACATTTTTCAGTGCCTGCTTTGTGTTCACGCTTCATCACTTGCCTTCTTTCCTTGTTGTGTTTTGGCACACAACAAGAGCGTCCTTGCTGCTAAGGGTGACTGTAAAGCTTTTCTCGGAATCAGACAAGGCTGCTGTACTGGCAGAAAGGGTAAAATTACATCCATGCTATAGGTGGACTGCAGCCATCATAGAAGCTGGAATAAAAGATGGCACAGAACCTAGCTCCACATGTGCTAGGTTAATGTGGACCACTCATCTCCAACCATAACACTCACCTTTTCTGAAGGCTTTTAGTTTAGCATTTTTTAGCATCTGTGTGTTTCTTTTACCTATTCCTAGTAGATCCTGCCCATTACCATTGGACCAATTTAATTTGCAGGTTCTTTCTTTGAATACTGGGGAGACTCTGTAACTAGTGCAATGCTTTTGAGAAACAAATTTCCTCTAATTTAGCTGGGCTTGCAAAGGCTTTTACCAGACAGCAAATTTGCCCTTCATCTACATGCATGCTTCCTCTTTTGCAGATGAAAATTCTTACCACTTCCTCTCTGAAGAATGTGATGACCCCATGTCTGGTGTAAATAAGAGATGCCTTATATCACTGTTTACAGCAGCAACTTCTGCAATACAGTATAATACAGTTTTCAACATGCATTAAGCCAGCATCTGCTGATACATCTATTATTTATGTCAGTAGCAGACACATCTGCACAGGATAGAAACCTTTCAGTTTGAAGGAAATTAATAATTTTAAATAAGAATTTTGTATTACACCTTGCCACATGTATACATGATCAGAGATTATTTGCAGTGGGGAGTTGAGTAGCAATAACCTTGATATACAAGCAGCTTTTCTTTTTATAATAGGGAAATAATAGATGCCTCTCTGTTAACGTGAACAGAACAGCATTGATCAGAGTTCAGGTTTTTGCCATGCTTGATAAGAAAAGCAGTAGTAAGATTGTCACAGAATAGATATAGTAGTTGTAGAAATCAAGAGGCCACGGAGGAGAAAAGGTTAAGACCAACCAAGCAACCTGTTCTGTGAAATTTGGTAATTCTAAGATGTCTGTTAATGCTTGGTTGAGTTGGAAGTGAGTCTCATATGGAAGAGAAAGACTTCTTCCCTCTGTATTTTCCTGTCTTCAAGTTGGCTGCCCTGGTGGGCTACAGGTTTGGGTTTGGTTTTTTTTTTTTTCCCCTTGGAATCTGCTTAAATGCCTCTTGGTTTTTTTAAAACAATCTTGTATATATTTTATATTTTTTATTTAAAAACATGTATTTTTAAAATATATTGTAGACCTTTTGTTTTCCATTTCACAGCCAATTATTCTTAAATTGTGTTAAATAATAATCGATTTGTTTACATGAAAAATGACCAAGCTACTGTGATCAAGTATACACAACTGTATTATCAATGTGGGATTTTTGAAGAAGTCAGTACTGGCCTCTTTCCATTCCCATGGAAACAAATTAGTTATCATTTGAGAAGACTTGTCCTCAAATGTTCAACTGATACAGTATAAGCTGGTTTTTAAATTTATACTCCGGTTTATCTTGTGCTTTTCACAGCCGACTGCATTAACCTAAGACTGGGCTTTCACATTTCAGTGTCCTGTCTTGGTTTTATCCCTTGATCAATTGCTAGCTCATTAAAATACTTGCCTCTGGGTTATTAATTTTTCTTTCTGTGTATTTTTCTTCTGTATCTTTGCTTTGCAATAGAGAATCTACAAGTAATGCTGTACCTGTTGCAGTCAGACTTCACTTAAGGGCAAGGTATTTCTTTCTTGCACAGCCTTTCCCAGATGCCAGGACTGCAATATAATGATAAAAATCTGTTGAAAGAGTGTCATAATCTTAATTATATAGGACTTTGAATGTTTTTTGAGGTTTGCATCAGGTACAAAACAAGAGGAGTCTAGAACATCATCCAAGTACATTTCTAAACCCTGGGACATTTCTAAACACGGGACAAATCGGCAAAGTCTGGCACTTGGAATTTGAATGGAGATAATTATAATTATAAAGGTTTTTCTCTGCTTAATTAAAGGCACTCCTCTGCAGAAATAAGAAAGCAATTTACTCTCCAACCAGGCTTTGCACAGTTCTGTCAACGAAGCTTAAGTACCCCTGGCTTTTCTACTCTTCATTTGGTAAGTTCCGGGTTTATCTGCTTTACACAGGTTTAACTTCTACACTGCTAATGTTTCTAGGGTAAATTAAGTGATCTTCTTAAACTATCTTGCTTTCTACTAACTTCTGCTTGAAGCTGTTGAAAAATAGTCCCTGGTAAGATGAGGAAATTACGTATTTGAAAAAGCCTGGAATAGTCCTTGAAGCCTAAAATAGACAGGCTTTCTTCATACTACTATAAATCAAAGTTAATTAGTAAGTTTTGGAGTATACTGCATCCTTCCCTTGATGGAAACATTCAACTCTGTTAAGTAAATGCATTGTGTGGTGTTCACAGATAATTTGCAAAAGGAGATCAATGAATAAAGAGAAAAAAAGGAAAGTAGAGGCTAAGCTACCATGGCTTAATTCAGTTTCCAGAGCTAGCAGTAAAGTCAGCACATACCGTGTTTTTCAGTGCTGTAGAGTAAGCATGTTAAGTGAATAATGCCAAAATATGCCCTGATTGGCATGGGTATAATTGAGTCAACTCTTACGTGTCTCCAAATCATCAGCCTTCCATGTGTAATCCCACTGTAAAGAAGTCAGACCATATAATGCTGCTCTTATGACAAAGGGAAAAAAATGCTATATCTTTTTAATAGTCTTTCAGGAGGGTGTGTATTCTTCAAACATACTATGCCATAAATAAAACTAAGATTTTGATAGTCTCCTTCCTGCCCTTTTAATTTTTCTTTAAATTTTTAAGACCCAGTAAGTAGAAGCAGGAAAAGTCTTTGTGCACCAATGATTGTAAAAAATGTAAGCCACTAGCTGTAAGCAGTTACTTCCTGTGTGTCAGGGCCTCCTGCCACTACTCACTTCCTTAATCTGAAATGATGTGGTTTTAACTTGTTCCTTTCGGTTATTCAGCCTGGGCAGGCTAGGTCCCTTCTTCTACATGCAGATAACTGCTTTTGCTCTTGAGAAACTTGATAACATTTCATTTACCAAGTACTACGCCATAGCTGCCATTTTGTGTGCTGTCACAATCTACATGCCTCTAATCCATCATCATTAAAAAGGTATGTTTGCAGTAATGATTTTTGGCATTTTCTATAGAATAATTGTTTTGCACACTTGTATGATGTGTGAAAAGGAGTGTTTGCTTCTCGCTTGAAACAGTATGTCTGTTTCCTTTGATAATTTGCACTAGGGAGACAATTACCCTCCATCTACATTTACCTTTTTCACCATCTTTTTTACATTTGTGCCTAATTTATGATCGTCAAAAGCACACGTTTATAGTGATTAAAGATTATTATTAAAATTTCAACTAGAAAAAGTTAGAAGACATAATGAAATGCGACTTGTCAGAATGGAGAAGTGCTGTTTCTGAAATGAAGAGCAACGCTTAATCAAACATTAGATTGTATTAAGTAAAAATATTATGCATGTAAGTCATTACACCTTCAGCAAGTGAAATGTAATACGCTTTTGTATACTTTAAGCTGGTTTACTTTAATCTTATTATATTATGTTGACAGTAAAAATCAGTAGCTAATAAAGATCATTATTTACTCAAAATTGTTGATGTAGTATGCTGGCAACACTGAAAACATTGATGTGTTATCAACATTATTTTCAGACTAAAGCCAAAACACAGCACTGCACCAGCTGCTAGGAAGGAATAAAAATGGCTGTTATAGCTGAAGCCAGGATAGCACTACACTAGGTACAAACCTGAAATAGTGCTTAACCTAAAAATTTATTAACAGCACAGTATATATCTTCAGCTGGATGCCTCATAATTTGCCAGACTGTCAGTTTTAAGTTTTCCATGTGGATACAAAGAGCAAAAAAAGAGAGAAATTTTTTTTCCTAATGTGCTTTTAGAGAATTCTATTGCTCCCTTAAATATACAAGCAGAGGGGTGAGCTTGCAGCTTTATTTATGCAGAGACCAATACAGTTTCCCTATAAAAGGGGAACCTGGGGTGGGGGGTGGGGGTTAGTTGTGTTCAAAGGTCTCTTACTGCATTATTTGCAGGAGTGTTTGCATCCTTTTTTTTTTTTTTTTTTTCAGAAGTTTAAATTGGTTTGCTTTTCCTAGATGTTTTTAGAACATTTCTTCTAAATATACTTTGCTTTCTGCTAGCTGTTTCTGCAGCTGAATTACTTTCTCATGTATAGCTGAAAAACACTAAAAAGGCTCCAAAACTTTTAATTTACCACTGATCAGCTTTAACTCATTTTCGAATCTCCAGTGACCACGTGGCATAATATGTATAAGCCATTATAGTTATAGCTTTGCCATTGGTGAGCACCTTTGCATGTTTCATAAACTGTGGAATCCCTCATTGTCCTGTTGAGCTAAAATTTATAATGCTGTGAGTGTAACACTGTCATGTGCAGAGGTCACTTCATGCTCAGGTGAAAATCCTCCATGAGTTGCCTTGCAGATACAGGACTCAGGAAGTGATTTCATCGGTTTTATTTTTGGTGAAGAACACTGGAGTTTAAGGAGGGGAGCTCCAGAATGCATGTTGGATGAGACAGGAGCCACAGTAACATTGAATATAAAGGTAGTTGATACCAGGAACATTGGGTGCTTTATTTTCCCCACACCACATCAACAGCACCATAGAGGTAGATTACTGAAACTATATACAATCTATTTGTTGCTGACAGTCTTGAGAAAGGTATTTGGATAATGCAACCCTTTGTTTTTATGGACAAGACTAATTTTATAGCTATTTTTTGCTAGAATTCTTCTTCATAGTAAAAAAGTTATTCCAGTGCTATTATTCTAATGCTCTATTTTTTCAGTGTTCTTACTACACTGAGGTGTTCTTGGCCTTTCTGCAGCTCACAGAACATAACAGACTATAGGTTTTCTAAAGCTGTAATTTTAGATCTCTTTGTTACTTGTCAAGAAAATTAATGTTATGTTATGCTGGTCTTTGTACTCAACTGAACAGATGTTTTACTTTCTAAACATATACACCCTATGTTTTGTTGGCTATATAAAAAGTAAAGTAATTTTAATTTTATCTATACAAATAATAACATATGCTTTTAACATATGAAGTCACATTTATGTGTATATGGAACACTTCTAGGTATGGTATCAAAGAAGATTTTCTGCTTCTGCTTTTGACACTAAGCAGATCGAAAGAGCCAGACAGCTTCATAGTGTGTATGAATAGCAGAGCTGGTATTTGTTTAACTTTGTTCTGGTCAGAAGTCCTGTGTAAGAACAGCTGATTAAATGTAGTCAGATACAACTGTTCTCTGTCAAGGTGCAATGCAACGTTCTGTAGAAATAGTGGATACCTAAGGTTTCTCAATAAGAGCTTTAGCAGATCCATATAATCTTTTGTGTAGTTATCATACTAACCCTTGAAAAATCCAATAAAATTAAAACTCTAGTAATGTACAAAACACTAACTTGCAGAGATAGAAAATAATAACTTCTGCTGATACTGCTGATTCTTGCCCTCAAATTTGTTTGAAGTTGAAAGCACAGTGTTTCTAGTAGCCAGAATCTTTCAGGCACAGCACATCAAATGAGTGGCATCTTTACGATGGCAGTTATGGTGCTCATAGTTGGTCTTTAGCTCAGTGTAACATCCAAGACCTGCTGTCTTGATCTTGCTACTGGTAGTGCCTTCCATCACATGTGCTGGAGAATCCATTGGCAGCTTCCTGACAGCTGGTGGTGTCACTATCATTTTAGTCACTTGCCCCATCCTCTGCTATTCCTACTCACTGCTGCTGGAATTACGCTCCATATAACCTTGATTAATTCCGTGGATTGGACAAGGGGGGCTGACTTCACAGGGTTCTAGCAGAATACATCTCTGGACACCTCAGTCTGCCCCCTTTCTACCAGTATCTAGGAAAGCTCAAGGGAGAAAATAGGTGCAATTTTAGATTTAGATGTAATACCTTCCATTTCTTTTTGTTTTAAAACTATTCTTTCTTTGTTCTCTTTCTCGTTCTTTTTTTATTTCAGCTGAACATTTCATTAGCAACTTCTTGCATTAAATGAGATTAGAAGACTGTTTCTGATGTTTAATAAACAATGGGAATTCTTTAATTAAGAATTGAATAATTAAATAATAAGACTAAATTACACTATTAAGAAAAAAAAAACCCACCATTCTGTTGCTAAAATAAATGTCTCTATTTCTTCCATTAGCCTTCCTTTTATGACGTAGTAGACCCAGTAGATTTTGAAAGCTTCCTAATGACACAGCTGAACAACTTGGACTCAGAACTAGCTCAAGAAATTGGTGACTTTCCCGAAGATGACTTGGACATTGTCTTTACACCCAAAGAGTGCAGGACTTTGCAACCCTCTATGCCAGAAGATGGGTAAGGAGACTTCACCTTCCTCTGAAATGCTGCATGTTTAAAAATCATTTTGAAGATGTTGATACAGATTCCTCACTCTGCCATCCATCCAGCCATTATGCACTTGCTGAACTTAAACATTTAAATTTTGCCACTGGTTCAGTTAGGCCTGTTTGCATACTTAAAATTATGCTAGCCCTTACACAGCTGCCTGAGCTAGGTGGTAGCAGCAGAAGTGAGGTAGTCACAGACTAGGAAGAAGAGTAAAAAGGGGCAGGAGGGTAGTATGAAAAGTAATTTTGTTTCTGTGATCCCAGAGGTGGAAGTCGGTTCGGATTATGTACTAAGCATAGTATTGAGGGGGGGGGGTTTCCTTCCCCTTTGCTCCCCTCAGCTATACGTTAGATGGATCAGATCACTAAGCATCTCTTTCTCAATACTTTTCTTGTTTAAATGGAGAGAAATAGTTCATACTTCACAAGGTTTGGGGGCAGAGGGAAGTGTTAATTTCTAGTTTAGGAGCCACTTGTGATTTCAGGCTGACATTAATGAAATAATTGCACTATTTTTGACAGCTTTTAAATTAGAATGTGTCACATGTGTTGATACTGGTGCTCAACCATCCTGTAAATATTTAAGCTGGTTTGCGAAACAAAAAAAACTGTGAGCAACAGAATTTTTCAGAATGAGAAGAAGGTATGCACTGGAGAATTTCTGAGGTGGTTTGGGAGAGTCCTACTGTATGTAAAACACTCAAGTGCTGTTTCCCTGTAAATGGTATCTTCAGGTAGAACCACAAAAGCCTAGTGAGTTCTGCAAGCAGTAACAGCCATATAAGCATGAAGGCAGCACCAGTTTAGCCCCAGGCTGCTATGTCTGTAACATTTGCACAAAAGATGATTTTTCACTTGAAGTTACTCATAGGAAATGTTCCAAACTTTATCTTCTTCTTCTTTTTTTTTTTTTTCTATTGACTGGAGAGAAAGAAGGGATGTGGAAGACAGTGAATATTTTGGTGTTTGGAGTTTCCATTTACATAAATTGTGGACAAAAATAGTGAAAAAATATCCAACTCTGAAATGAGATTTAAAAGACAATCATTTCCCCTCTGTTTCCAAGGTTACTTCTCATCATGCCTGCTGTTCAAAACAGCAGTTATTTACTTGTTTTTCTAGTAGGATAATGTGTAAACTCATGCTGTGCCATCAGTTTTAGGCCTGATTTGCACTACAGTTACATTAAATGTTTTGTAACGAGTCTGTGACAAAGCTCAAAAAGTCAATACCCACAAATGTGCTTTCACCAGATCTTTTTTACATGGCAGTTTCCCATTTGGCCACTCACACCACCATCATCAATATTAGCGCTTTCACAGAAAAGCCTGGTGAAGAGTGCCAGGATGTGTTAGGGAAGATGAAAGCACAGGAGAGGTGTGCACCAAAGACTTGTCTGCAGCTGATGCAGTCTGTGGTTTCTTCCTGCACCAAGAGGAGGATACCACCAACCAAACCGGGTTAACATGCTGCCTGGTTGCAAACATACATCCCAACTGGATCGTGTTCTGTGCCAGTCCACCAGTGCAGCGACACACAGGGACAGCAGCACGGTATCGGCCAAGGCTCTGTCCTGTGGTGCATGCATGAACCCAAATCAGTTGTTACCCATTCTTGGTAATCACTTGCAAATCTTTAGAGTTCTGGGTTGAATGTGCTAAAAAGTATCATACCTTCACCCATTCCTGCACTGCATTTTTATCCTGTTCTTTTACTTGCTTGGATCAGAGGATGTAACAGTGATTTTGGTACAAGGCACTTAAGTTTTTTTAGAATAGGGGTAGGGGAATCATGCTACATCATGGAAGCAGATTCATGGACCCCAACTGTAGCTTAAAATACTTTGGTTTCAGTCAGTATCAAGTCCATTAGGCAGCACTGATAACCCCCTACATTAAATGAGACTTATTTGAAAATCATAAAATTAAATTATAACATGTTTTTAGATGTTAAAGTTTTATTATGCTGATTAAAAGCTTAGGATCCTTTTTTAGAATTTTGTTACTTTCTGTGAGAAAAAGAAAATTACACCAAGAAAACCCAGGACACTATATATTTGAAGAGTTCAGGAGCTGAGGCCTCTGGAAAAGGATCTCTGTATGTTGGTACTATATGTTATCAAGTTCTGAAAATCACAAAGATGGGTACCTGGTATAATTTCTTTTATTTTGCTATATTTTTTTAGCAACATCAGTCGTAGATGCATGGTATTTATAAGCACAATAACATAAGCCTGCATCAGGGAATGAATGAAATACACAGAACTCTTTAAACTTCAAACAATAGTTTAGCAGTAAAATAAATATACAAGAGAGGACTGGGAGGCCTGTATCTGAATAGCACAGTTAGATAAATTTCATTGTCCTTACGGTATGGCCTAGGTACTAAAATATTTGCAAAATGTTGCTTTTTCCCCAGGGTTGAATTGGACTTACATGTCAGAGACTGCGTTCAGACGTATACCAGGGAGTGGCTGATTGTGAATCGAAAGTAAGATACGTACAAGTAAATAAAACCTAAAATGCCTTGGATCTTATTTTTCAGGAAGGAGATACATGCTGTTACAAGTTATGCTAAAGAATAATGGTTTGAATCAGTGACCAAAGAGAAGAGCTGACTTTTCAGTAGTATATATGTGTATATTGTTTTGTTCGAGCCAGTGGGCTATAGCTAAATATTGTTGCATCTATTTCTTTATTATCAGGCACTCTGGGAATTAATCGGTCAGAAACTCAAATCAACTGTCTGTAATGATGATTTACCTAAATCAGAAATGGTATTTGATCATACTAAAAAAAGGATAACAGGGATAAAGATTACATTTGTATGTTCTTTGTTTTCCCCACCATGCCCTGAAAATTAGACATGATCTGGGCTCTAATGGTGTCTGAAAACAAAATGGAGTACAAAATGGAGTGCAAAAAACCAAGGACTGTGGGCTTTCCCAGGAGTGATTGACTGTATTCATGGTATTATTAGTGTAACATCTGACTTCACAATTCTACAGCAGTAAATGACTACTGTATTTTTAGTCAGTGTAATCCAACATAGATTTCAACCTATATCATTACAAGTGACAATTTATTTTAATTTAATTTAATCTTCTAATTTAATTGCATTCCATTTCATTTCACTTATCAAATGTGAAGGGAAGCCTCAGTCACTGCTTTCTGCACAATAGTGTCTGTCCCCAGACTCTCAGGAAGGCATCGTGCCAGTGGAGCTCACCTCCTTCCCCATCGCCCCCTCCTGTTCTTCATACAGAGATAGTGGAGCTCTGTTTTTCTGCACTGCTTCCTGTTCACCCCCTCCTGCACTGATGCCCTGCTCTTGAGAAGTAGTAGTAGGAGCCATTGACAGAGTGCTGCTGCATTTGCTGTCTTTTTACCCCTTTGCCTGCCCTTGCTACTCTCTGTTTACCTGACCCGACGAACTTCAGCAGTCAGTGCATTGCAGGTTGGCTCTGGTGATTGTAAAGAAATTGCATTGTTTAATTGTGCAGCCCGTGCAGGGAAGGAGCAGCTGCTGAGGGTTATCAAGAGACTTCCTCTGGGGGTGCTGATGAAATTGATTGAGTTCTCAGAACTGCTGTACAGTGAGTAACTAGAAATAAGCTAGCGGGTTTTGCAGGCTCTCCACCTGCACTGCTCAGAGCACAGACACTAGCTCTTCAACAGTGTTGTTTTGAGTGCGCTGCAAAGAGCCAGTATGCAGTTCTGTGCACACAAGTAGGGAGCAAACAGTAAAGTAGGTGAAGTGAAAAATAGAACATAGCTATTTTTGAACTTGCAAAACTTGCGTGTGCTTGTAGAAATGTGAGTGGAACTGTAGAAATACACATGTGAAAAGGTTTGTCATGTGTTTTACTATTTTGTTCATTCAGGTAAGGAAAATTTGCATTCAGAAACTTTACCGAGCAATTGAATCTGCAATAAACATGATGAAGGGCCGTGCTGGCCAGCTGGGCTTTGATGACTGTGACTAACAAAGCAAGCAAGTTATTAAAAATTGCAAAGAACAAGACAGTGCAAAAGGTGCTGCAGTGTCACATAAACCTGTGATAGATTGCTACTGGGAGCCTCGTGTTATGCTTGGGCATTGTTCTTGAAACAGATGTGAGAGAAAGGGAAGACGTCAAGAGAAAAGTGAGAAACAGTAGTTGTAGAAAACTGTAGAAAGATTTCCATTGTTTTGAGAAAGGCTGGAAAAATTGTAGTTGCCTACTTGGGAGACAAAGATTGATAGGACAGGTTGCTGAACGTAGGGTCTGCTAAGCCATGGATGAGTGTGTGACTTTCATTCATTCAGGGATGTGAAGGCTCAGAACAAGAGATTGAAGAGTCCTCAGTGGGTGCAGAGGTGAGCAGAGATGCTCCTAATGCCCCGGGGTGAAGGGGTGTATGGCAGAGGGGCTGGACACAGCTGAGCAGTCCCTGTGTTTTTGCCAGAGGCTGAATGGGAAGCCTGTTCCTGTGCCTGTCAGTTTCTTCTTTCAGTTGTCCTTTGTGCCTTTTCCTTGTCCCATTTTCTTAATTCAGTGTGTCGCCATAAAACTGACATGAGTACTAAAAGCAGGTTTTGCCTGTTGGTGTTTTTAATCGCAACTGTGCTTTGCAAATGAATAAACAATGTAAGTAAATCTTACAAGACTACTTCAGGGGAAGGGCATCTCTAGTGTCATTGTACCTCACAGTGAAAGGGGGATCTCAGGTACATAAATCTCCCCATTAAGTAATTTCTTTCCCACTTGAAGTAGAGAAAAATTAATCAACAAAATCTCTTTTGGATGCTGCAATGTCTTAAAGTAAACTCATTCAGAATTTCTGTCATTCATTCTGAATGATTAAAGCAGTTCCAAAACAAGGTCACATCCAAGGAGAGCTGGGATTGTCTCTTTTATGACTTTAGTTTTCATTTGCAGTGAACTGGTAAGTGATTAAAATGTGAACAATTAAAACTAAAACACATCAGAGCATATAATTCAGTTACTCCCAAAATGTAATAAAAAGGTGTCTGCCTGATCAATAATCGCTTATCATGGCATCTTTATGAAAGTACTCAGATGTTTAGAGTGTTAGGAGTGTTGCAGAAAGGGAAATGAACAAAACAGAACACTCTAACCAAGGAGGCTGACTGGAAAAATACCATCACAGGATTTAACAAATTGCATACGGAAGTGGAAGAAATAGAGCTCTGGGTGCACCTGGTGTATTTTGTCAGGGTACCTCCCCATTTTTTCCATCTGCCACAAAAATGTTAACTTTAAAGTAACACCTTGCTGCAAAATTTTGGTTACATGCCAGCAGAGAGTGTCACACTGTGCCTCTTCAGAAGCAGGCACTGTTTGAAAGATGTGGATTGTTTTATCTGATTAACTTGGGATGCCAGCTAGGTCCAGGACAAAATCAGTAAGTGCCTTCATGTGTAGTCAGAGGAGCAAAGAGCCAGACAAGAGATAAGCAATCCAATCCATGTTCTTAAGTTCACTGAAGTAGTTGCCATCTTTGCTGAGGAGCACAGAGCTGGATTTGTGCCTAGAACAGGTTTTGTTGCTCTCTCAGGCTCGCAGTCTATGCAAAAGTGATGTGAATGCTATTTCTTCCTTTTAAAACCATTAGTAATATATGTGACAGAGCTGCAGTGGTGTGGTAAAACAAGTATCGTGAAATGACACATTTTTGTGTAAAAGCTGTGCTACACTGATCTTTTGCACAACCATGTTCCCAGTTGCTTTGTTTAAAGTTAAAAAAAGTAATGTCTTTTTGGTTGTGCTTTTTTTCCCCTTAACACCTCCTCGTGCTGTCCTGACTTGCTCGGGCTTCTCTGTGAAAGGAGCCAAGGGAATTCGGATACTTGTAGCCTGAAAAACAAGGGATCCCGGAAAGATTTGCACAAGACGCTTCAAAAACAAACATTTGAATCAGAAACATTGGATTCCAGTGATGCAAACCTTCAGGTACATTTCCTTAACTTTGGGAGAAATAGTTAGATACAGCTGCTTCTCTCAAAGCATACTATAGTCTCTGCAATAACACCAGCAGAGAGCTGTGCTGGCCATTACGCCTCACCGCAGAGGTGGCACTAGGGCTCTCTCTGCCAAACAAGCAGGTGTTTGGTGACAGCCTGGTCTCCAAGCCATAGCTCACTGTGGTGTTATTTTCCAACAGGCAGGGCCCCGACAGGCCCAGGCACTCCCTGAGGAGACCTCGAGGACCACCCTCGCCACGTCTGACTTTGACCTGCGCAGCCTGCAGCCAGACCCCCGCCTGGAGAACCTGCTGCAGCACGTCAGTGCCGAGGAGTTTGAGAGGCAGAACGAGGAGGCCCGGCGCACCAACAGGCACGCCGAGCTCCTCGCCCTCTACCCCGCTGTGGATGAGGTGAGCTTGGAGGCTGGCTGTCCTGGCATGCTTGAAGTTAAAGCTGCACTGTAGTCACAAAATGGGGTTTGTGTCTCCTTTGGGTAATAACGTGGTGAAAGCACATCCCCATGGGCTCCTGCCAGCATGAACAGGCATTCACCTGGTCGTACTTTGTGTTGCCTGAGGCCGGTGATACAGTTGTGTCAGGGTGTTACCCCCAATGCTTGCTTGGGGGCCAGAAGTGTAAATATTCAGTGTAAATGCCAGATGGGAGTCAGAAGTGTAAGTACTCAGAAATACAAAGCAGTTTTCTTTCATATCTAAAGAGCTTAAATGCCTGCTGGGTGAGTGAAGGTGCTAGTCTGTAGCAGCAGCTCATTCAGCATCCCATGAAGGTTATATGTAAATATGTGGATTTGCAGTTGTTTGAATTGAGTATGACTAGAGTAACTCTTTTAATCACAGGAAGATGCAGTGGAGATACGGCCCGTGCCAGGTCGCCCAAAGGAACATCTGGGAAACAGGATTTTGGTGAAGCTGCAGACTCTGAAGTAAGTATCCTTCACAGGCTTTGCTCACCATTTCTCAGTTCATATCAGAATACTGCTGCCGACCCTGCTACACCACTGCAGTCCTGTTCAGCAAGTGTTTACATGCTTGCTTGTTCTTTGTTAATGTAGCAGAGGACCATTTCTGTCCATCATTGCAAAAGTCTAACTTGTCAGGATGGAAGGGAGTTGGGAATGAGCACAGATTATACCTTTACAACAGACTAGATTGGTCTCCATACACTCTGTACTGAACTTTGAAAAAAAGAATTAAGAAATGTATAGTTGTTGTAATTGATATTTGAGACCAGCTTTCTGACAAATTTAGAAAATACGTTGCTTGCAGTTTATTTCCCTTCTTTTCCTCTAGAAATCACCTAATAAATTGCACTAATAAAAAAATCCTCCAGACTTTGAGAGAGGTGAGGTCTGGAACTAAATATTTCTCCTTATTTTCTAATGGAAGTGCCAGTTGAAATATAGCCCTTTTATTATTATTTTTTCTAATACAGAGTCATAAGAGTACAGTATCAATCAGTTTTCTGTCTGTCTTTCCTTAATAGGTTTGAGATAGAGATTGAACCTTTATTTGCCTGCATGGCTCTCTATGATGTAAAAGAAAGAAAAAAGGTAAGTGTGCATACAGTATTTTTGTTCAGTTGGCTGGGGTTTGTATCTCTGGAGTAATAATTTAGGAAAACTTACAAAAACATGCAACTTTTCACATACTCAGTCTGAGTGTGATATTGGATTCTTTTTATTCTGACAAAGTCACTGCTTGCAATTATTTACTTTGTAGTTCTAGTTAGTGCTTTTGACTTACCTTAAAATAAGACTTGATGCATTTTTGGATTGTAATACATTTTAATTCTTTTCCTTCTCAAGATCTCAGAAAATTTTCATTGTGACCTTAACCCTGATTCATTGAGAGGATTTTTGCGTTCTTATACACCCTCCATTGACTTGTCTAGTCAGGCAAGATCAGCAGTATTTTCTGTCACTTATCCCTCATCGGATATATACCTAGTAATAAAGGTATGTTACAGTGCTACTTCAACACCATGCTTTCTGTTCCTGGCTGTGCCTGTTGTCTGAGTTCTTGAAGTGATGAGCATGAATTTCCTGTAGCTGAGGTGAACTTTGATTGGTTTTAATGGCATGTGTGCAGAAGTCCTCCGGTGTCTCTCACTCCCAAGCTAAGATTTTGATATCCTGTGTTCTAGTTCTGCTACATATTTAGAATTTCCTATCTCTGCCTAAGGGAAATTTAAAATAAAGTCAAATAATCCATTTTTTTTTTTATTTTAATTGTGTTCTCTGGAGTTTCTGTGGCTTTCTTTTAGTGAGCTTTGCATCATTTTGTTTATTTAATTCTGAAACTGTGTTAGCCTGAATCACTTCATTTGGAATGTATTAATTTTCATGATCTCCGTGAAAATGCATACCTGATCGACAGTGTGGTCACATATGTATTTCCTGCTTTCTAACAGGCCAAAAAGAAAACTAGGAATTTTAGTATGGAGTAACTGGTTTAGTACCAGTTACTCCACAAGCTGTTATTAAAGATTCTATACTGCTCATTTATGCAGGCTCTACCATATTGCTAAGAAAGCAACATATTACTGATTGGGTGATATTTTTTTCTTTGTGTCTTACTTTACTGCTCTTTGTAGATAGAAAAAGTGCTTCAGCAAGGAGAAATTGGAGACTGTGCAGAACCCTATGCAGTTCTTAAAGAAAGCGAGGCTGGCAAGGTAAGTAAATAATTACAAAGACTTTAGATCAAAAAATGTGTGCACAGCAAAAACGAACAAACAGAAGCAGAGAAAGAACAGACCTTTTGGAATAGGACAGAATCATTAGAACAGTGGAAGAAAGATAACTGGTGCATCCATGGTGCAAGCAGTCTGGTGTCTGTGACTGATGGAAGGAAGCTATGAGAAGATATGGTGCACTTTCTTTACTGATCCTTTGGAAATCAATACTAACAGAGGCTTGAGTCACAAAGCAGGTAAGGTGACAATGCAGTGTGGAGTTAGCAGAAATATTTGTACCTGAGAGGCATGTTATTGATTTGGATGGGCAAACGACTTGCTATAGTGTGTACCTGGCCAGTTCAGTGCTGTGATCCATAGATAACATGAGCTCTCTTCAACAAATTTATGGTCATTTACCTGCCTGGAGTAGACGGACATGTTTGCTGGACTTCCACACATCTGCTACCTTTAGAATATTGCTTTCAACAGAATATTGTTTCTGTATCTACAAAGGAAGCAGAACCTGCTAAAGTTTTATGGTGATTTTTCAAGCTGTGCCTGGGGGTCACTGTAAAAAGATCTGCATTCTCCTTTTCTGTAATCAAAATGAAGTCATTGAAAGGAAAAGTGAATGTACAAATCAAAACTGCTGTGATCCTGGAGTGGTAGAGAAAGAAAACAGATAAGACTGCAAATTATTTACTGAACTAGAGACATGTTGTTTCCTTTTTTTATCTACAATCACATTAAAATAACTGATTGCTTTTTAAACAGTCATTATTTTCCTTGTCTTAGACAAAAGAAAAGATTGAAAAACTGAAAGCCCAAGCTGAATCCTTTTGTCAGCGGCTGGGGAAATACAGAATGCCATTTGCCTGGATTCCCATAAGCCTGACTAATGTCTTCAACCTTTCAACACTTGAACGAGAAATACCTGAAACTGAAGGTTTAAATGGTACTTGTTTAACTTTTCTGTGTAGGGCAAAGCCCCTCTTCAGTAGGCCTGTGCATACCAAATAATGTCATTCACTCTGGCACCAAAAGTGAACAGCGGATTCGAAGTCACATTTTCTCAGCCTTTCTTTTCTGTTCTACAAACACTTATAAATTCATATGCTCTCTGTTTCATCTCTGCTTGTTTATTTTTATGTATGCTAAATAGTCTTGCATGTTTTAGGCCATGTTGAGCAGTGGCTTTGTAGAAGTAACATTCTCTTTTTCTTATAACATTTGTTTGCAATATGGGGCAACCAAAACACATAACATAGTAGTTTCTAGAGCACACAGGACCTTTGGTCAACAACACTGACCAACGTGCTTTATAACCCATGAACTAAAACTCTGAATAAACTTGTGCTCTGCAGCAGAAATAATGTCACTTCACTATGTGTGTCCTGCTGTTCCACTATTTCACACAGTTTGAAATAAAAGTAGTGGAATGGTTTAGGTATTCTCTGTATCTTTTGATGTTGTTAGGAAATTGTAGGCTTCTAGCATACTCTGATGGTCTTTGTACCGAAGAAACACGAAGCAAGTTAGTATTTCATTCAATTTCTGCTTGAAGGGAAAGGATCCACTAGTGACAAGAGGGCAACGCTGCTACAGGGAAGGAGATTTTCTGAGAGAAGTCTCAGCTTGGAGGACAGTTCTCCAGTTTCAAACTTCAAAACAGTCTCTCTGACCCTCAGCACCTTCTTCAAGCAGGTAATGGATACTCTTATGTCTGAAGCTTTCTCAGTGTCATGGAGTAGTGTTATAAAGGTACTGATTTTTCTCTTTCTCCTGGTAGGAAGGAGACAGGCTCAGTGATGAAGACCTGTTCAAATTTTTAGCTGATTTCAAAAGATCTTCTTCCTTACAGAGAAGAATTAAGACTTTACCAGGTATGCAATTATTTTTGGATGGAAAAAGATATATGTACTTTTCTCCCCTAAATTGTCTTGTAAATTACAACCCCAAAATACAATTAACTTGGGGTTTAAGTGTGTACTATGTGCTAGTGTGGAATTTCCTGGGTTACCAAGGTCTACCTGAGCACAGACGCTTTTGAAGTTTTTTTCTGTATGACTGAGCATGGATATTTACTTCGACATTCTAAAGTTATTTGCTTTCCTCTCTAATTTACAGTGTATCTACTGGATGTGTTTTATTATTATTCCAACTGTTTGAAGACAGTGCTTAAAGCAAATTTCAAAGATCCTTGCTATTTCCCTACAATATTTTTAAATGGGTCATATTTTACAGAGGGAGATGAAAATGTGTAGACATTTCATCTTACTTGGGTATTTGGGTCAGTGTTAGTTAACAAAGTAGAGAAGCAGAGAGAGTGTTTGGCTACTGTCAAAAACCTGACCACCTTATTTTTTCTTTTTATATAATGTACAGCTGAAACTCTCCTTCAGCTGTTGTAGAGAATCCTTAAAAAATATGAACTGAGTGCTAAGCTGGTTTGCCTTTTTAGCTGATTGCCAGAAATCACAACAGGAAATGTAAATTGGAAGTCTACTTTTACTTGTGTAAATGTTATCGGTATTAACAGTTAACTGCTCACCACAGCAAGCCTGGCTTTCCTGGTGGAAGCTGTCTACTTTGGCAGAGATTAATCAAAGCAGAATCTGAGTAGGTGTAGTGAGAGAGAACTGTATTAGACATCAGCCCTTCTATCTTTTAGTTGTCTCCCAAAAAAATTTTGTATTACATTGTGTGAAAGATACTAGAACATCAACCCAGCCTATAGTATTATTTCTTTGCTATTTCTTTGAAATAGTACAGGGTAGACATAAAGAGCTACATATTGACCTAATCGTAGGGCTGTGTGTGGGCTACTTGCTGTGTATATTTCTGCACTTTCATTCTCACGCCACCTTCAAGTGGAAGAGCCAGTTCTTGTTTTTGCACTGCTACTATGTAATCTCACATATTGTTTCAATTTTTCTTTTATTATACATTGATTATTTTTTATAACTTTGCTGAGATTTTATGGGATTTTTTTTTAAAGGAACACTTAAACTGGAGATTTCCCCAGCTCCAGAAAACCTTGGCTATTGTCTGACACCAGAATTACTACCAGTGAAGCCTTTTCTAGAAAACCGTAATCGTCCTCACAAAGAGATTTTGGAATTCCCAATTAGAGAAGTGTACGTTCCCCACACTATTTATAGGTAAGAAATAACAATATTTTTTTAATTTCTTCACCCATTTCCAAAAATAATTGTGATTAATTTGTGGTATTTTTTCTCAGACATAGAAACTAAAACCATTTTTTTAAATATTAAAGACTATGTGTTAAGCTGATGATTTAATCTTACTATCCATTACAGGGTAAAAAACCTACAGGAAGTTCTATAATGTATTTACTAGTCTAATTTTGTTGTCCTTTGAAAATTTTTCTAAAATGTCAAAAAAAGGAAAAAACAAAATTCTACAGCTTTCACTGACTTTCCTGTTCTGTGGGGTTTTTCCCAGTAGATTAACAGTTTTGGTAAACGTTTGTGCTTGGTGCTTTCTACCGTTAATTTGAGTCATCTGAGAACCTGAGGCAGTATTGTTTTGCGCTGTGTACTTTTTCACCATGAACTCTCAGCTATGTCATTTTTATTTTTTCTTCTTAGATTTGTTCTTTTCTGTTTCAAGGAGACCATAGTGTTCAGTAGCATGCAGCTGAGCAATTCCCAGACTCTTTAGTGGTCTGTCACAGCTGAGTTTCCAAGAAGAAATGAATATCAAAAGAATGCGCTTCAACATGTTTGAACAGCATAGCAGTGTTAGTGAGCAGTGATATCGGTAATAGCTAACTAACAGTAATTCAAAACAGGTGTATCACAGTATTATAGGTACAGAAATACTAGCTTTTATGTGACCACTGTGTTAGTGAAGGCATGGAAGTAAAGCAGAATTCTTCTTGCAACAGTAGCTGGTGCTACTGTAAGTGTAAGGGACTTTCCTGATATGTAAAACAGTAGCTGGGTACTGAACTGCATTAGTGGCAAAGATGTGACTATCAGAAAGGAATCAGAAATTAAGGGGGGATGTAAACCTTATTCGCTTCTTGCAGCACAGATTAGCAAAGAGCCAGCTCTCCTACCCACTCATTTGACAACACTAAGGAGGCAAAAAAGGAAGAACAAGACTTGTGGTTCAGTACAACTCAGAACTACAAGGCTTCAGACTGATTTATCCTAGGGA
The DNA here is from genome assembly GCF_033783945.1 of Neopsephotus bourkii. NCBI lineage: Eukaryota > Metazoa > Chordata > Aves > Psittaciformes > Psittacidae > Neopsephotus > Neopsephotus bourkii. The sequence goes on from NW_026900732.1 coordinate 206,147, forward strand.
GGTGTTCCACACCTTCATGTGAAAATGGAGAGAGATTTTGGCTGTTGGTGACACCTACATTTATTTTTTTTCCCCCAGTTTTTAGAGTGTTTATGAAGACATTTCTATAGGGGAGGTAGTTTTTATATAATTGAAAATGCAAATGGAAATGAACTTCAGTAATGGTGCCCTTTTTTTAATGAAAAAATGAGACAGAATTTTAATTTTCCTACTTGCTGTCTGGCCACATTTAGGAGTGGCTTTTGTCAACTCCAGTGTGCAGACTTGTAGTGTCTAAAGGTCTGGTTTTGAAAATTAAAAGATTAGCAACCTTTGTGCTCCTGAGCTAGAGAGTTGAGTCTGCACAGAATATTCTCTCTTTAGTTGTCACCAAGGTAAACTTCTGCAGCCAGACATTATGAATATCAAAGCCACCATGCTGAAAATTAATGTGTACTATTCCCAAAGCAAGTTTGGGTGTCTCCACACTGTCCATCAATTGCTAGTGGTGTCTGTGTTGAATACACCCACATTAGACAAAATGCTTGCTATAACTCAACAGTTACACTCTTTGAGCAAGAGTTTATACCCAGCATACTTAATCTCTTCAGACTTCTTGATCTGTTTTGATTTTCACCCTAAATAAAAGTCTTGATAAGAAAACTAGGATCTGTCCAGACTAGCTTGTAATAATCAAGAGAATATCTATTAAAAATAGTCACCTTCATTAATCTTTACCTTAACTAGTGAATCACTGGTGATGATGCAACTGACATGCCATAAGTGGTGTTAGGCTGTGAAGTAGCAACTCAGTTAATACCCAAATAAAATCTAAAGCTAGTTAGTTAGATACACTGGGGAAAAGGTGGAAAAATGCAGAAATGTTGCCTTGAGGCCACAAATACGTTCAAAGCAAGAAAGGGGAGTTGCTAACTGTAACTCTTAATGAACTCCAGCAATAGTTGCCCAGAAAGTCTCATAAGGCAGCTTTGCAAATATTATGAAACAGCAGAGTCTGGAACTTGGTCCAGTCCAGGAAGTAATACTTGTATTTTTGCAGTATGATTGTAATCACCTCCTTTTCCCACAAGCCAGAATTACCTAGCCACAGCTCAGACACTCTTGCCAATGCTCCGTTTGATAAGCAGAAGCATAGTTAAGGTAGTGTAGGCTAATGTAGTCAGAATGACAGAATCATTAAGGGTGGAAAAGACGTTCAAGATTAGTGAGTCCAGCCATAAACCTAACACTACCATGTCTACCAGTAAACCGTGTCCTTAAGTGCCACGTCTACACATCTTTTAAATACCTTCAGGGATGGTGACTCAACCACTTCCCTGGTGTCCTGGGTTTAGCAGCAGCAGTCATTTTTTCTCCTTCTTGGTAGCTGGTGCAGTGCTGTGTTTTGACTTTCGGGCTGGGAACAAAGCTGATAAAAATGATGTTTTGGTTTGGCCAAGGACTTTGTGAGTCTCATGCTCTGCCAGGGAGGAGGGGAGGCCGGGAGGAAGCAGAGCCAGGACACCTGACCCAAACTGACCAAAGAGGCATTCCATACCACAGCACGTCATGCCGAGGGGGGAACTGGGAGGGACCCGGAAGGAGAGGGGGTCGGCCGGGTCGGACTGGTGGTTCGGCGCGTGGTATTGTACTCCTTTCCTTTGCTGTTTTCTCTTATCATTGTTGTCGTTGGTGGTAGCAGTGGTGATTCGCATTGTACACTAGTTGCTAGACTGTTCTTATCTCAGCCCGTGGGAGTTGCATTCCTTCGATTCTCCTCCCCACCCCTCTGGGAGCGGGGAAAGGGGGCGGCAGCCCCTGGGGAAGGGGGGGGGCGGACTAACGCCTGGCACCACTCACTGGGAGTAAGTGAACAAGCTGTTTGGTTGGGTTAAACCACGACAGTTCTTTTTTGGTGCCCAACGTGGGGCTCGAACCCACGACCCTGAGATTAAGAGTCTCATGCTCTACCGACTGAGCTAGCCGGGCAGAGATGCAACATATAGATGGGCCCGTGATCGAGGGGTGGACTTAACAATGGACACTATTGCCCAGGTTATTCATGAGTGTGAAACATGTGCTGCCATTAAACAAGCCAAACGGTTAAAACCTCTTTGGTATGGAGGACGATGGCTGAAGTATAAATATGGGGAGGCCTGGCAGATTGATTATATCACACTGCCACCAACCCGCCAAGGTAAGCGCCATGTGAGCCAGGCTGTGTCTCCAGCCTTGGGGAAAACCTCTTGGTCCTCCCATATTGTTGTCTAACCCCAGACAAGACCCAAACCCGACTCTGCTTAAATTTTGAGATCAGACAAAATGGTGGTGGGAGAGCCGGCAAGCACAGCAGCTGCACCAGCCCCAGTGACAAGTACAGCAGCATCGTTTGAGAGTTCTGAAGGTTTTGGATGGCCTTTGGGTACCCTTGGGACCTGCCTGCTGATTGTAATGGTGTTCACCATGTTGGCACACCCCAAACCCTGCTGCGCCAGCCCTGCTGGTGCTCCCACCATGCATGGCCCTGCTGTCTGAGTGTGGAGCTCCTTGGGCAGCAGCCCCTGTGGTCGAGGGTCTCTCTTGCAGCACCCCTGTCTCACCATCCTGCCCCCAGCCAGGCTGTGTCTGGGCCTTGGGAGCATGGCATGGTGTGGGTCATGCTCATCCCCACCTTAGCCCTTCCGGCTCATTTTGAACCTGGTGGGCCCCAAAAAAGAACTGTCGTGGTTTAACCCAACCAAACAGCTTGTTCACTTACTCCCAGTGAGTGGTGCCAGGCGTTAGTCCGCCCCCCCCCTTCCCCAGGGGCTGCCGCCCCCTTTCCCCGCTCCCAGAGGGGTGGGGAGGAGAATCGAAGGAATGCAACTCCCACGGGCTGAGATAAGAACAGTCTAGCAACTAATGTACAATACGAATCACCACTGCTACCACCAACGACAACAATGATAAGAGAAAACAGCAAAGGAAAGGAGTACAATACCACGCGCCGAACCGCCAGTCCGACCCGGCCGACCCCCTCTCCTTCCGGGTTCCCCCCCAGTTCCCCCCTCGGCATGACGTGCTGTGGTATGGAATACCTCTTTGGTCAGTTTGGGTCAGGTGTCCTGTCTCTGCTTCCTCCCGGCCTCCCCTCCTCCCTGGCAGAGCATGAGACTCACAAAGTCCTTGGCCAAACCAAAACATCATTTTTATCAGCTTTGTTCCCAGCCCGAAAGTCAAAACACAGCACTGCACCAGCTACCAAGAAGGAGAAAAAATGACTGCTGCTGCTAAACCCAGGACACCTGGGCAGCCTGTTCCAATGCTTGACAGCCCTTTAGGTGAAAACATTTTCCCTAATACCCAGTCTAATCCTCCTGTGGCACAATTTGAGGTAATTTCCTCTTGTTCTATCACTTGTTACTTGGAGTAAGAGATGAGCATCCACCTCCCCACAACTTTCTTCCCGGTAGTGGTAGAGAGCTATAAGGTCTCCCCAAGCCTTCTCTTGTCCAGACTAAACAACCCCAGTTCACTCAGCCGTTCCTTTCAGCAGCTACCTTTCAGCAGCTTCTTTGCCATTCTTTGCACACTGTCTAGCATTTCAATGTCTTTCTTTGAACTGAACACAGTATTTCATTCATGGCCTCGGCAGTGCCAACTACATGGGGACAATCACTTCCCTGGCATCTTCTATATGACCATTGCTCTAGTTTTGTGCTGGTTAGAGAAGCTAGCACAGAGTAAGAAAAGTGGAGATTAGTATTTCTCTGTTGCTCACAGGGGAAGGAAACAGCTTAAGTTAGATACTACAGTTTCAGAGAGGTGTGAGTGTGTCGTGATTTATTCTGCTCCTCAGTACACTATTTCATCTCAGTGCAAACAGCTGCCTGCTCTTTTCCAAGCTCTATAATCTTTTCTGGGCATCTACTGTACTATCTCAGCAGTAAGAGGTTTCATGGAAGGTTACCTGATTTTTCTTTATTTTTTACTGAGATAAAAGTTACTTTGTCAAATACTGCACAACAAAGCAGAAACAAGGAAGCCAAAAACTTCACAAACAGGATTCTGGGAGTGCATGCCCGACTTCCACAAGCAGCTTGTTTGTCACAGTGTTTTCAGACAAGGTATTACACCTGACTCCTCATAACAAACTTAATTAATTATGTAATATAGGCAGAAGGGAAAACATGCCACCGTGGCGTCATGATCTCTGTATAGTCAACTGAGCAGAGACTCCAGATAAAATATGGATTTGTCTGAACTTCCAGATGAAAGCAAAGCCTTTAAAGAAACGTGTAATTATTCCTTAAAAAAAAAAGAATCACATGCAAATAGTTTAATTAGAAAGGGTTCAGTCCAGTTAATTTTGACATCATAAAGTAAATTTTTGAAAACTATTTTCAGCAGACTTTTAAGGAAGTATAATTCAAAATGCAGCAAAAACATTTAAAAAATCTTGGCAAATTTGTGTCTTGAGTAGCTGGCAGCTCTCTGTATGAAAATCATTAGTATAATATCTGCTTTCACATTCTGAGCACTTTTATACTATTTAAAATGTGTCATACTAAT